>NC_087066.1:56087513-56139174 GCF_963678635.1 Symsagittifera roscoffensis
AAAATACACGAACGCCGTTAAAAACAGGGTCGGAACAATCCGTTAGGTTACTTTTTATTAGACAGTGGAACTTTGATCCATTTCAGATGGATCAACCTAAAACTCGCCTTACCTCAACATAACAATCAAAAAACACGCTCGGGGAAAATTAAATTAGGTACTTACATAGCAGCACACTCGAGAACTAGAGGTAACTAAATTAGTAAGCAACTTGAGAATGATCGGGGAATAAAGTTTGATTCAATAAGTTCTAATCGAACAAGTTTTATCTCAAGAATGGAGATTTGGTTCTGGACCATTGGGACACTTCGGTTGTCCACCTTTCCACCGAAGGCTCACTCTAGTTCAGCTGGATTCCGATCTTCTTCTGTAATCACTGTCTCCTATATCAAGATAGGACAGCTCTACTCTCGTGGTTTTTATTATTATCATTCATGAACCAGGAAGGGTGGGGGGAATCGCGAACCCCTCGTCCCCTGAGTGGTTTGTGACCAAAAACATTTAAAGATATAAGTAAAACCAAACAAAAAGTAGTATAGTACCCAAGAAAAACAAAAAACATAAAAAATTACCGAAAAAACCAAAAACAGTAAAAAAGTAGAAAATCAGTAGAAATCATCCCCCCAGACAAGATTTGATTCAACCCCCCCGTTTGTTGTTGATAGATATATTGTTGTTACAGGCATTTATATCAGTCAGGATCGTTACGATCAATTTTGTGGCCCGTTTGTGAGGCTTGTACTGTAGGGTTATTTGAGCATTTAAGCACGTTAATGATAAATTGCGCTCAATCCGGAGGGGTCAGCTGATTTGCGCTCAATTCGGAAGGGTCCTGGGTGAAGACCGATCCGGCAAGCAGTACAAGGAGCAACAAGAAGGGGCTCAACGACAACAACAATCGACTGTTGGATATCGTTAACAAGTTTTGTATCCCTTTTGGTACAAAAAGTAAGATAGTAATCTGTGGGGGGCTCGACAGTGCTGCACTGTAGTGACCCTTCACCGAACTGCGAATATCCGAGTTAAGCACCTTAATTCGGATAATAAACAAACCCGGAGGGGTATAGTATTACTAATATTATGATTTATATAGCCTATATTAATAGTCTTATATCGTTTTTCAGTGAAAAACAACGAAAACAGACCGGTTTTTAGGGTCAAAATAGCGATATTTTGATCCCCCCACAAGTCGCGATTTTTGAGATATCGATATTTTTTGAAACGGAAAAAAGCGCTAAGTTAGTGTGTTACATCGTAACTGCACTACTGTAATAAGTAGAACCGGTTAACTTTAGTTCGGAAGTGGTTGGAACTAGTTTGGTACAAAAAATCAAATTTTCCCATTTTTTGATAGTAAGAAACACTATAAAATCAGAAAATTTTTTGAAATCTTTGAGTTAGGACAGTAAAAATAGTTGATCGGACAACGTCCACTGGTAAATCTACGAGTTTTAAAACCCGCTACCCGAAAGCCTTCCGGGTCGCAGAGAAATCGAACATAACGTGTTTGATTTGGTGGATTCATCAATCCGGAGGGGTCCAGGTAGCATTGTTTTTCGCAAATTTTTTCTACAAAAGCGTTTTAGATCGGGTCTTTTGCATTGAACTAGAAGAGTATAGGCCTTCTGAGCTCGGATCAATAATTTTCAGGTCGAAAGGACCAGATTTGCGGAAAAAGTTAGGCGGAACCTATAAGAGAGAAAATTTTTGAGTTTGGAAGAAAGACGTTTTAGTTAATAACTTTGGAACTACTGAGCATATTGAGTTGATCTTGGTACCAATAGATCAGAAATTAGCAGAACTTACTAGTAGGAAAGAGAATTACTCGAAAAAGCGAGCGAGAAAATTTTTTGAGATTGTTTTTAGCAAATTACACAAATCCGGAGGGGTACACCCTTCACGTTTTAATAAATTTTTCTGAAAAACCCTTATACCTCTACCAAAAGTTGATAGCGATTGAACTAAGTAACTTAGGACAGTTCTAGACAAAAAGGGAGGGCTGAAGGCACAAGACAACCATAATACAGTCGAAATTAGGCAAGTGATAAGACCCTTCACCGTTAGTGTGAATTGTCAAATAAGTACCTTAACTTCAATCCGGAGGGGTCTAGGAAAGGACCCTACACCCTTCCCAGTTAATTCAAACAGCATAAAAGCAACGCAGAACGTATCCGGAGGGGTATAAGCTGAAATTAAGAAAACTACGGAAAGCTACTTTGACAGAGCTAAGGGCTCCGAATCCGGAGGGGTCTACTTTCCACAAAACCGGAGGGGTCCGAATCCGGAGGGGTCTTATAGTTGCTAATTCGGAGGGGTCCAAATCCGGAGGGGTCTACTATTAACTAACTCGGAGGGGTCCAAATCCGGAGGGGTCCATATTCTGACAGTCCGGAAGGGTCCTATTTGTGCCAATCCGGAGGGGTATTATTTTATTAAGGACTTAGGTAAACGAAAGAAAGACTAAAAAGCGAGAGGTATTAGGTTATTAATACACAGGCTAGGTATCAGTGACTGCACTGGTAACTTGCCTTTCAAAAAGAACCAGACTAATACAAAACAGGTCCGAACTCGGATATTCGCGACACTAAGTCTAAATTAAAAAGAGCGTGACTCATTGGTGTGGATTGAAACATAATACGTTTTTGGGAAAAGTGACTGCCCTGAGGATTTTAGTAGGTCTAGCTCGGGCAGTCCGAAGGCAGAGAGGTAACACAATACTCGGTGGGTGCAATAGACGCCCACTTGAGCAAATAACTGCCTTCAAAGTTTTGTCTGTTTGGTGCAGCACCAAACAGGGAAAGCTTTTTCTTTAAAAGACAGGTTCGACTATTGTACTGCGACCGACTAAGAGTACAAGACACATACGTTTTTTTATATATACATTCATATTGTGTCAATATATATTTTTTGTTTTTTGATTTTAAATCAACCTAAACTGTGCTTGATTGGGTAGTGAGTACACTATCTTTTAAAATTGACTGATAACATCATATTGTGCTAGTTTCCAGATCTTTGGACCGATAATCGGCTAGTGTGAATAAATTTTATACAAACTGTACTCTGACAACATACAGGGATTCGTGATCACTATTTAATAGAATCTGGTGAAATTTATTGTGTTGTGTCATTATTATTGTTAATAAAACTATAAGGTCTCTAGCAATTGAGTCAAGAGTAGGCATAGGAAAGTGACAAATAAAGAATGAGTTTAGACAAGTCAAGGATACCAAAACGAGGTAATAGCTCTAGGAAATTCATACCTGAAAAGCAAAGAAAAACGATGACCGATCCTTTTGTGGATTGGATCAAGCGATCCCGGTCCGATAAAGAGGAGACGGTTTCAGGCAGAATGGTTGAAACGAGAAGTCAGAAGACCTCAGAAGAGCGAAGAGAACTGTTAGAAGTGGAGGTCAATACGGACCATACCATGAACGACAACCAGGGAGTAAATGGACTGGAAGGGAGAGGCAGAAGGCTGGCGAGTGAATCTACTCCGGTAGAACAAGGCCATGATTTTGCCACTTCCACCGGGACGTTGGATCGAGAGGAGATGTCGGAACTGTCCGACATCTCAACTGAAGTAACGGCAACTAGAAGATCTCCGACAGACAACACTATGATGGCAAGCGGAACTGGAAAACAAACAACCTCATCATCGTTCTCAGAAAGAATGAAGAACACCTTCGGAAACATCTTTCCATTCAGCATGGGAGGAGGAGCAGGAAACGATGGTGAGTCCCAGGAGGAAGAGGATGAAGAGGAGCAAGGGGACTTTGGATCTCAGGTCAGCCTCAACAGTTCGATCCAGGAGAACGAAGCATACGTCGGAAGAGAGACTGGAACCATGGACAAATTTGGTGTAGTGACAACGATAAGCAAAGAGGCAAACACACCAGGCCAGTCAAAAGACTTCGCGATTAGGACAAGTTCAGAGCCACAAACTGGAGAGAGTAGAACCAGAGGGCTAGGCAACGCGTTAGCGGATCCTGAAATAGATAATGAAAAGACGTCAAGACAGAGAGTCAAGGCCCGGATCTCGACCAGCACGAAGCTACCTGGGACCGACAGAGTTACACCACCACTAGTGACGCCACTCATGGATAACGGGGCAGCACTAGAGGAAGCCTTAAACAACATAGTGGGCAGTTTAGGAGAACAAAATGAACAGATGTCGATAAGGATGAGTGAACTGGAAAGAGCAGTTCACATTGAAAGAGAAAGTCTGCGGGAAGAAATAAACCGCAACAGACAAGAAGTTGGCAGAAGCGAAAAACGCTTGAAAGAAAGAACGGACGAACATATGACGAGGAACTTGTCGCGAATGACAAGAGAGGCGGAACAGAGGGAGTTACGCTTAAGAGCCGACATGGAGAAGTTAAGAATTCAGCAAGAGCAGTCTCTTGGGTCTCTTGACACAAAGATAGACGCGATGATGGAGAGGCGAACGCAGGCTATCATGGATAGGTTGGACGGGCTACTAAGCAGCAAGAGTGGACCAAAAGAAGGAGAGCCGAACTCGGGAGGTCCCAACAGGGAACCGAGGGTGAACTTCAATGAACATCAAAGGAGGAAGACAAATGGATCCACTAGAGGCAGGGGCAGTTCATCAGGCTATGCCACAAGGGGTAATACAGCATGGGGCCCGAACAGTAGAGCAAATTCAACGGGGAACAGACAGACCTCTGACGAACGACCAACGCAAGGCACACATGCGACTGGGAGAAGTGATTCCGGCAACAGGGGGCATGCAAGCCCGAAGAGGAGTCATGCAGGTCAAGCAGGAAACGCTCATGGTGATTCGGATTGCAGGGATGCACCGCACACAGAGCCTTCGACAAAGTGTGAGGACACTCAAGCGGGACACTCAAGGGATGCTACGGCAATGGCCACAGCATTTGAACCCCTGAACAGGTCTTTAGAGACATTCCTGACGAGGTTATCAAGAACCAATGAACGCAGTGAGAAGTCCAGAAGAGTCTTTAAGAAACCAAGATGCTACAAAGACGAATCTGATGGCTGTATTGATACCTGGATAGAGGTAATGAAGCTGCATTTCGAGGAAGAGGACTTGTCGGAGAGACAGGAATGCAGCGCGCTCACCAGCAACTTAGAAGGGACAGCCCTGAACTGTGTCATGGCCAAGAAACAGTATCAACGTGACACTGCAGAGAAAATCTTCGAAATCTTGTTAAACCGTTTCGGATCAGGGGTGCAGGGGCACCAGGCGATGATGCGCTTCGAGAAACGGAGGCAACGAGAAGATGAAACAATAGACAAGTTTCTCGATGATTTGGAAATGCTGAGAAGACGCAGCCAACCGGATGAGTCAAACCGAAGGATGAACCTGGCCGTAGCCTCAAAATTCATCGATGGTGTGAAAAATGATGAACTTCGTACGATACTAGCAACGCATTACACACCACTATCAACTAATGCGCCAACACCGGAGGAATTGAGGCTCAAATCAAAAGAGTATCTTTTGTTGAAACCTCCTTCGAGATCTGGATATTACAAGAACAATTATGGAAATTTTAACAACGGACCAGCAAACCAAGGGAACAATTGGTACAAACCGAGGGATGATATGGACAAGAGACGTTCTTGTGCTAGTTGCAGTTCAACAGACCATCATGTGTCAGCATGCCCAGCTTACAAACAAGGCATGAAAGCAATAGGCTTTAGCCTCGAGGACGAAGATGCGTCAGAGTTGGATCATGAGGATTTCATGAGAGGAGTAATTGCGAAATTCGGCCCGAGGTGTTTCTTTTGTAACTTGGAAGGTCATTTTAAATCAGATTGTCCGCAATTCTGGGATGCAGTGGCAGACATCAAGCATCCAAGACATGAAGAAGCTTTGTCAGGAGTGAAAGCCAGCAAGGCTCGACTTTTGAGTGAAGCGGAGGCACGCAGAAAGGATAAACCTCAAGAGCTGGTGGCAAAGAAGATGCAAGCGGTAACAGAAGAAGCACGTGAACCGGAACCAGCAACTGCGGCCGATGACTTCAAGATCGATTATAGGGCAGCTGCGAGGGATGCTATAAATAGAGTACAGCAGGAACTAGTGACGAAAGAGATTGAGCAAAAGGTGAAACTCGAGCTGGAGAATGAAAAATTACAGGAGCAACTGAACGCCTTTGAAGCAACGGAAGTTGAAGAGGCAAAAGCACCAAGCAGCTTGAGCATGAAACTTAATGTTATCTCTGGTCAGAGGTTCGGTATGGCACCGCAAGGAAGTAAAATACAATCGATAATCTCGGTGGCAGGGCATCAGGTAATCAGAAATCTGAGTGAACCATCTGAGTTCACTTTGATGCATTTGGACACATATGCAGACTATCTGAGGCAGATGGAGCCACGCACCGAGTCGAGGGCTGTGAGGGCACCTACTAACCACGGGTGGCCCTCGCACGAAGAAACTTCATGGACGCTACCTAGAAGTCTTTGGGCCGTATCAAGTGATGCTGAACGTGGATGGGATCAGCATCTACACCAGGACTTATGTAACAACAGATGATGACCAAATAGGGCAGATCTATTTGGGAGAAGAGGACTCAAGGTCCGCAGGATAGGCCATGACGCCATGATGGAACAAGACGCAGTACACATTGGATATGAAGCAGATGTGACAGCACATCTGCTCGACACCAACGGAACAAAAATCGGAGTCACAGGGCTTCTGGACACAGGAGCGGTAGTGAGTGTGATGCCGATAAAAACTTGGGAAAGAATGGGCTTCACGCGGGAAGATCTGATTCCAACGAATCTCCGACTGGCTGCAGCCAATCGAGGAGCTATCTACGTAGCCGGAAGAACACCAATAATTGACCTTCACATGGGAGGACGAGACCTTTGGATGAGCTTCCTGGTGGTAGAGAATCTGGACGACGCCGACCAATTCATCTTGGGCAGAGATTTTGTCAGGAATTTTGACGTGATGATTGACTTGAACAACGGTCTAATACGGATTAAAAACCCGGACCGAAAGTATGTTAAGAGACCAATTAATAGGATAAAAACAGATGAAAATAAGGTACCAGTTTTTTTGGATAGAAAGGTAAAATTACAACCAGGACAAGCTGTAGTAGCAATTTTTAGAATGAGAAATTTAAATTCGTTAAGTGATAGCAAACAGGTTTGCTTAGTACCGAATCCAAATAGTTAGAGTTCGGTGATTTTAGGCCGGAGCTTCTCGGTAACGCGAAACGGACTGTGTGTCAGTGTGTTGTTGAACACACTGGACACCACGGTTTCAATCCAGCGTGGAAAGAAGCTTGGCTACGCCTTGCCGATGAGGACCGACTATGAGGAGACAGAAAACTCGAAGAAATATAGTGTGAAAGACTGTCCTTATCATGCAAATAAAGATAAAATCTTAAAGAGAATTAATGAATTAAAATCTATTCATAAATTGTTTTCAATGAAATCCGAAACGGACGACGGCTTATCAAGCTGCTCGAATTTTCCGGAACGCCCCTAGTCATATGAATTAGAATCTGACAAACCGGTTTTGCCAGAGATAGAACATTTAAAAGGGAAAATAGGTGAGGGAGATTTCGAAAAATTGCGGGACCTCCTAAATCGGAACGCTGATGTATTTTCAAAACATAAGGCGGATATCGGTTGCTGTAATTTCGTCGAACACGAAATCGAACTAGAAGAAGGCACCGTCCCCCATAGGGAAGGCGCAAGGCGAATGACGCCACATAAATCGGAAGCGTGCCGAGCGGAAATAGAAATGTTGCTTGAATACGACATGATAGAACCCTCGAAATCGCCGTGGGCTTGCGGGGTAGTCATGGCGAAAAAGAAAGGGGGGCAGCTTAGATTTTGTTGCGACTTTCGTTACTTGAACGCGGTAACGATAAAAGATGCGTACCCGATACCGCGAATAGACGAGAGCCTATCTAAACTTGGTGATGCCAAGTTCTTCACCACATTGGACTTAGGTTCTGCCTTCTGGCAGGTTCCTTTGCGGAAAAAGGATAGGGAAAAAACCGGTTTCGCGTGCGAATTGGGGTTGTACCAGTGGAAGAGGATGCCCTTCGGCTTGTGCAATGCAACAGCAACCTTTCAAAGGCTGATGGCTCAGGCTTTGACAGGAGTGACCAAAAAGTACGGGAATCTCTTGATGTGCTACGTGGATGACGTAGTCATAGCGACACCGACCCTGGAGGATCACATTGACCGGCTCGATGAGGTCTTCGAATGTATGAAAAGAGCAGGCTTGATGTGCAAACCATCGAAATGTGAAATCCTTAGGGATTCGATCAAGTACCTGGGAAGAATGGTGGACAGGCATGGTGTGAGGCCAGATCCAGAAGCAGTAGAGGCTGTGCTGACATGGAAGGCTCCGAGGACGGACACACAACTAATGAGCTTCCTGGGGTTTGCCAATTATTACCGTGAATTCATTAAAGGATATGCGGACAAGGTGTACCCAATGCAGAAGCTGATGCGCAACAAAGGGAAAAAGTTCGAATGGAACGGTGAGGCACAGGTTGCATTCGAGAACATAAAGCGGGAACTGTGCGAAGCGCCAGTGCTGGGCATGCCTACAGAAAAGGGCATGTAAGTTCTCGACACAGACGCATTGGTGGTGGCCATCTGAGGAATATTGCATCAAGAGCAAGAATGGAACGGAAGAACAGTTCTCCGTCCCATTGCATACGGCAGCAAAGTCTTGAGTGACACAGAGATGAAATATGGCGCACCAAAAGCAGAAATGTTTGCAGTAGTCACCTTCGTGGAGAAGTACCGTGCATACTTGGGGAGCGCTCCCTTCAAGTTACGCGTAGACAACAGAGCGTTATCCTGGTTGAAGACCTACTCGATGGATCAGAGTTATATTGGTAGATGGATAGTAAGACTGGATGGCTACCATATGATAATCGAACATAGGATGCGTGATAAACACCAGAATGCTGACAGCCTCAGTAAGAAAACTGAGTTCTATGAAAGATTGGAGCAGAAGCAGGCCAATCAGGCGTAAGTAAAGGAGGGATTCTCGTTTCTGGACAAAGAAACTTATGAAGAGCTTCCCTTAACGAGATGGTTGGATAAATCAGGACATCCAATTCCAGGGCACCCTGAGCTACCTGTAGAGAAAGCAGCCGAGATAAAGATCCTGTCCAAGGAGGACCCGGTCCCCTTGGATTTGTTGCTGCGCTCGAACCTGGTCCAGCAAGAACTCTCTCGCATGAATATAAACAGCCTCTCATTATTGGATAAAACGGTGCAAGTCACACCACAAGTAATGCGGATGCTGGGTGGATTGTTAGAAAGAGAAGTGACCAGAGATGACCCCGAGTGGACAGCAGCAGTGGCATCGCTGACAGTCAGTGAGAAGGTGAAGATCATGCCGTCCAGACGACAGCACGAAGAGAACAAGAGGGATTGTAGGACAATAGTTCAGCAACTAGTATCCTCAATACCCCAAGAGATTTTAACCAGTACTTCTTACGGACGGAAAGAACAGGGGAGCAGCAAGCGAAAGAAAACCGTCACCTTTGTAGACCGGGAAAAAGAGGGTGAAGAGGTAGAACAAAATCTGCTGCAAGACTATTTGTCCGGGGAGAAGGATGAGGAGAAAAACCAGCGATCACAAGATCAACACCCGGGACAAGGAAATTTGTCCGGGGAGTCTGAGATAAACGAGGAAATTCCTGATGAGAAACAGGACCGAGAGAACAAGGTTTTGTCCGGGGAGTTCAGATGGATGCGAAGAAAGCACAGACATGATCTGGAGGAGCGTGCAGTCTCCAGCACAACCTCTTCGACAGATGATGATTCCCGAAACTCAGGAATGGACACCTATTCAGACAGGAACTCGAGTTCGGGATCCGAGCTGTCAGAACTGGCGATACACACGCTACTAGTGGAAACTCGGGCGAGAGACCTGGACAGAGAGGTGTATCAGGATCCTGACAGCGATCGCTACCTTATACCAAGCGAAAGAGTCTTTGACAACGCAGCGGATGACTTAGAAACAATAGCGGTATCGAAACGTTCGATAAGCCTGTTGCCGCAGAAAGAGGTAGTCAGGACTGACCTTCAGCCATTTGAACAAGAAACACAACCGTTGGCGAAGATTTGGTGCGTTAAGATGGAAGAAGACACACATCAGCCCAATGAGATGAATTGTCAAATGAGGGTCATGAAGACATATTTGAAGGCGAGGTACAGACTCTCGGACCTACTAAGGGCGCAAAGAAATGACCGCATGACAAGTAACCTAAAAAGGTGGATAGAAAACGGTGCACCAGACAAAGGTGACCTAGAAGAAGACAGCTATAGGATCCTGAGACAATACTTCATGCAGAAGGAGGGGAGATTGTATCTGAACAAGGACGGGATCGTGGCTTGCAAGAGAAGAGAAGAAGACAAGGTCTTATACAAATATAACGCGATAGTGTTGCCACAACTCTATCAGACAGAACTACTATTCAGGTCGCATGATCAGATGGGCCATCAAGGAATCGACAAAGTGTATCAGAGGATCCTGAAGCGCTTTGAGTGGCCTGGAATGAAAAAAGCATGTGAGAAATGGGTAACAGCGTGCCTGTCATGCCAACAGGTCAAGGATCCAAGGAAATTACGATTTCCTCTACAATCGATTGAGTCGTCTGAATTCAACGAGGTCGTGCAGATAGATCACCAGAAGATATGCATGACAGACAGCGGTTATAACCAAGTCTTGGTCATGATAGATCACTTCACGAAGTATGCAGAGGCCGTGCCCTGCATAACTGCCTCGGCGGAAGAGACATGCGACCACCTGATAAATACATGGATAGCAAGACATGGTTGTCCAATGACGTTTCAATCGGACAATGGAACGGCTTTCGTAGGCGAGCTTACGAAAGAGCTTATGAGACGGTCACAAGTCGCTCAGGCTCACTCCACGACATACCACCCTCAAACGAATGGTTTAGTGGAAAGACAGAATAGGACGTTAGTGTCGATGCTGAGAGTATATTGTTCCAGGTACATGACCGATTGGGACAGATACCTTCCGCAGGTGATGGGAGCTTATAATAGCACGCAACACTCCACCACTGGAGTCAGTCCACACATGATGCTAACTGGACACGAAAAGTCTTTACCCTTAACCTTCTTCTACCCAGAATATGAGGGAAAGAAAACGTCCCCACAGGTCTACGTGAGGGATGTGATCAGACGCCAACAGGAGTTGAACGACTTGTGTAGACGAAACACTCAGCAGGCACAGGCAAGGCAGAGGAAAAGATTCGACAAGAAAGCAGCTGGTGCAAAGGCTTACTCGGTGGGAGACTACGTATGGGTATTTCAGAACGTTATACCACCGAAAGGAACAAAGAAGCTTCTAAAAAAGTGGAGGGGACCCTTCATGATTACGGAGGTGCACCAGGAGGGACGCTTTTATAGACTGAGTACTGGCCGGGCCGCCCACTACGAGAACATCAAGCCACACAATCCATCGACAGAAGACTGGTGTATACCTGCAGACATGGAAGAAGGGGATTATTTAATGATGGATCCTGCTTGTGAGGTCAATGAAAAGGGCACCAGGGAGAAGAACGATGGAAACGAGGTCGTAGAGGAAGGTACGGATACACCATTGGACCTGGATCCAAACGAACAGATCGAAGCGGAAGATGAAACCTTACCCTACGCAGAAGAGGATTGGCGGGATCCCGAACAGACAGAGGTTCCCAAGAACTTGGAACCAGATCTTCCGTTCACGATTCAGACTCGTCAGAAGGACGGGACGAGACAAAGAAAGAAATACAATCCTTACGGTGACGACTTTGTAGTGGATAGGATAGATCTAAAGAAAATAGTGGAGGAAGTAGTGGGTTTAGAGGAAATAACCGTGTCACAAGACATTGACATAGTCGATGATCACAACGATGAGTGGGTTGATGACTGGTCGAAACCCGAAGTAGAATTCGACGATGAGCAACAGCAGTCAAATGAACAAGACCTGACGAACCTGCGCGTCTTAGAGTGGCTGAACGAAATGACATCAGACCCTAAAGAGACCAACGTTACGATTCAATACGTAGATCGTGAAAGCGCGAAATACATTAAGACCGAACGAGATGATCCTTCCTGGGCTGCCCAGGAAGGACGACTACTCATTCCAGCTTCTAATCTTGACTTAATACCCGGTATGCGATCGACGGGGACGCCGATGGATATTTTTGTCCGGGGAGTGGGGGTAGGACTTACCCACACTGAAAACTTGATAATAAAAAAATTGAGAATAGCAAGAGAGACAGGAGACTTAGAAGCAGAAACAGGCGAAGAACCTAAGAAACCTGACATAGGCAGGGTAGTTGAGTCATATTTTAATTTACCAAATGAATATTCTAGTAACATAATACTAACAGACAGTGATTTCATACTCACAAACAGAACATGTGCGATAGCAATCACCGCAGACATGAGTTTTAGGACAGCGCTAGCGGCAGATTTTAAGAGGGAATACAAAAACGTGGAATTCCTTTGGAAGCAAAGACCAGGGATAGGGGGCGTAGCAGCCTTACCTCCGGCGGTGTCGCAGATACTGGGAAAGTAATTGTGCTTCTTGGTAACGAGGGCGACGGAGAAGCAGCACGTGGACCCAGAAAACCTAGTCTTGTCTTTGACGAGGCTGAGGGACTTCCTTGTGGAAATGGACGTGAAGGAGCTCTCGCTTCCAGTGTACGATCCAAATAGAGGAAGACTGCATCCTCGGGAATTGTACGCGCTTGTACACGTGATATTCTCTGATACGAACATACAAGTGTATCTACATACGAAATATTACTTAAGTATAGGCTGAGTGATGAGCGAGAGGGTGTTGGGCCGGGGACCAAGTTACATGTAATGTGTGATGTGTGTGTTATGTTGTGTTATGTAATGTAATGTTATGTGTTAGGTTATTAAGATCATGGGTAAGTAGGGGTTAGTGACCATGAACAACTAAATGACAATTTTGGGAATAGATCCAAAGTTTGGACTGTCCAATCTTAGGTCGAATTCCAAAAATTTAGAAACCAATTGATTTTAATAAATTTTAGGATAAATATCTTTTTATCTGAACTGTCTTTAAGCAAATTTTAACGATGTATGTTAAGGTGAAATTGACAAGTGTGACATTCGTGATTTCTTTTCTAGATCCTGATTGATCATTTAAATTACTCACTTGAGTCAAATTATCAAACCGAAATCGAATCAAATTAAATTTGGAGAAGAACAGTATGGATAATTTCAACCTGGACGAATTGATGGACCTGGCAGAGGCATATGTGGGACCGATGGTAGATGCGATCTATCGTCGGCTGATCGAAAGAGACTTCGCTCTGGAGGACCCAGAGGTGGTCATGTTGCTGACCGCCCTGATCAACATCTTGGGGCACGACAACCGTGGGGACCGCCCCACGGAAGTCCTGTTGATGGCAGCATATGGAGAAAGAGGAGTACTAGACCGCCCGAACATGAGAATGATGAGGTGGAGAAACGGGGCTCTCTCAAGGAGTGACTTGGCGAATGAGCCTGGGTTGGGAAGTTCTAGGACTTACCAACCAGGTGAGATGCCAATGCCCTCTAAGCCTAAACCTGGGCTGACGAGAATGCATAGGGAGATGAACAGCGAGGCGACCTCGTCTGGTTCACCACTGAGAGCAGCTGTGCCACCAAAAAGGGCGAAAGTAACACAGAAGGTTCAGACAAACCAAACCATGCAAGATCTGGACGAGATGAACGATCAGCTGAGAAGTACGAAGAAGGAGTTAGACGATATGACGAAGATCAAGCTGGTGGGGAAGACGACAGGGCATCGATAGGAGGAACATCCAGCCTGGATTTCAACATCTTCAGTGATCTTGAAAACAATGCGGATACGTTGGAAACGACGGAGCTGGATGAAGGCACCTCGACACTGGAGCCTCCGTCAGCCTTTATGGAAATGAAACGGAATTTGCCGGAGAGCAGCTCTCCTGGCAATTCAAGAAATAACGATCAGAGAATCCTCATGGAATCACCTCGGAGGAGAAGAATAAAGGCCTCAGCCAGAGTACCTTTCTTGGGAACGCTACCCGAAGAAGAATGGCAAGTACATCACCGAGACCACGAGAGTAGGACGGGATGTAAGCTGGACAGAGTGGCGTTCATGGAAGAAGTCTGGACTGTGATTCAGAGCTATGGGACCCAGTCCATTCTCAAAACAGGTCTCAATCAACCCTTGATGAGAGAAGTACTTGACAAACTTGATGAGTGTGAAGGGAGACTGAGTGAGTTATTGATCGACTCAGCCACTGATGAGAGTGAAGCGAATTCTCCCATCAAGATGACACCGCAGGACAATGAAGGAGAGGTGGTGTACCTGTCAAGGACCAGGAGAGGAACGATGCGATCGAAAATGGTGATTGATAAAATCAATGCGATGAAAATGAAGTTAGGCAGCAGAGTGATGCCGAGGAGAATTGGAAAGACGAAAGTGGATTCAGAAATATCGATGAAAGCTGGTAACTCAGCGAAAAGGAAGCGAGTCGAAGAAGTCATGGATTTGGGGCAGGGTGATTATCAATTGTCTGGCACAGATAGAATATTAACTGATATAGCGATGGTGCCACCCATTCTCATGGCAGGGATAAAGTCAACCGGTTATAAATCCAAAAGGAGTGACCGCACTCTGACTGGAGCAACTTTAGAAATGGAAATACTCAGTCAATGTGTAGAGAGTAAAATGAGGGACTTCAAACCATCTCCCATGAATCATGGAAAAGGAAGTGTTGCAGGACAACTGACACCAGTGGAATACAACCGACTAACAGTGTCGGAGACAGTGTCGATAGATGAACCCACCGGTGGATACATGGAGATGTTGGAATACCGGAACTCGGCTAGAGGGTATGTAATGGCCATGGAAGATGAAAAAGCCATGGAGGGTTATCTGGAAATGATGTTGCAAGGCACCACCCTCAAGCAGAAGGCGTATGGAACTTTGGCGTCGTCTGACGTAGAGGCGGAAGCGATCGAGCAGTTAGTGAGCCTTCCATGGAAAGCAGTAGTATTGAGGTATTTCGAAGAAGAAATGAGGACTACGCCAAGAATACATGCTCTCGTGGCAGTACCTTACGTAAGGACAGAATTACAACTCAGGCTCGCCTGGTGCATGATGGGACTGACTCGCGAAGAATATGATTCAGAAGAAAGGAAGAGATCAAAGGAGGAAAAAGTTTTCCATATGACGAATCTGAGGGATCTGATAGTCCAGGAGGGAGCAGCAGTAGCGTGTGCAAAGCAGAGAGACGCTCTCTGTTTCATTCGATTCCTGATAGAGCAGATTTCAGTACCTGCATTAAACACTTGTGTTAAAATGTTGAGGGAAGGCGATGAGCGAACGAAAGCCATGTTCTTACTAGCAATGCTGGATATGCAGCAAAGTAAACCGATGAGGGTGAACATGAAAGAACCTGAAGAATTGGAACCCATGAAAAAGATAGACGAGATCAGGAGATTCTCAAACAAGGAGTTGAGGCTCACTAAAGAATCTATGGGAGCATTGCCGAAATCCAGTGAATACTGTGGACCGATCAAGAAGAAGTCATATAGCTATGTGTCCGGGATTATAGGGATAGCATACAATCCTTTCCTGAGTGAAGACATACGCGATTGCTTCTTTGATTATGAGCAGGCGGTGTTACTAAGATTCTGGACGTCCAGAATTGTGACGACTAAGAGCGTTAACAATCCACAGGCCAAATTGGGATTGGTCTTGGAAGAAGAGGTGACTGCACCTTCAGTACCAAAATCCGACAAGAGAGTGGAATTTGGGTTGGGATTCTCAGATGAATTACTGAGAACGAGCTTGATGGCAGTGTGTGAATTGATGAAGCCATCATGGTGTCCTAGTCCCAACGCTGACTCAATATTACGGGCGACACAAGACATACAGAGGGAACTGAATGCGGACTGTAACCTGCGTGACCTCAACATCATATATAATGTGATGATAACAGCCTCTAAGAGCAACGGAGAAGATAAAGTGGAGTTGCCTGGCTGGGGACCAGAAGACTGGGTCAAACCTGGTAGCTGTCTGGCGGAAGTCTGTGGACTAGAGGGTCACGTTTGTGGAAGTCTAGACTGTGTGAAAACCCTGGAGAAACAACACGAGCAGTTGACAGTATTGTTTGGAAATGTAGTGATGAAAGCAAGAACGGAAACGGAACTGATAGCAGATTGCCATGGAGGAACCGATGTGAATCTAGTGACAGCACTAGGATTCTACAGCATGTTTGGTTCTTTAGAGTCACTATTGAATCTAGAACAGAAACATGAGATGGTCACAGCCATCAGCGTAGAAGTATTCCCAGGAGTTCTGCAGACTGAGCAGAAGTATATAAGAAAATGGAGGGAAGCAATCGAAACAGAGATGAACATCAGACACAGCGAAACTTATTGTAGACCATCAGGAGCACGATATTTGGTGGGTTCAACGTTGGCTCCAATGTGCAAGAGCAGATATCCTGTACATTTCGTAGCTGTGGACGTAAAGAGTACAAGAACGATTGTGGATCAAGCCTTCTCAGTGCCGAAGTGTGTGAGATTAGCGAGGATGTCTGAAAAGTCTTACGAGTTACTATGTAAGATGTTCTCAGCAGTTCCAGAGAGAACCAAAGAGGAGTTGGAGTCAATACTAGGAAAGAAGTTCATGGGATATGTGAGCGGGAACTTCAGTGACTTTGAAAAACAGAAACAGAGAGGATCAACTGTCACAGATTACAATGCAGTAGACGAGAATGATGAAATCCACCGAGTGATGATGAAAGTGGAACTATTGCTGGAAGCTTCAGGAAAACGCAATTGGAGGAGCATCATGTTGACACATGACGAGTTTCCTTGCCACTGCTTGCTGCAGACCTGGTGGTATCCCAAGCGTAGTAATTTGGTGTTGATCTGGGACTCTGGAGAGCTGCTCTCCATGGGTTTACCAGATTCATCACAGCCCATAACAATAGTGATAGTGGGAGTTATGATGGCGATACGATGGCTGGAAGCTCATGTGAGAGAAAATAATAGACAGGGGGCACCGACGAGAGAACAATTGCAGAAATTAGATTGTCTAAAAGATTTAGATCTTTTTGAGACAATGTGCAAAGTTCTAAACATTCCGATGGAAGTGAAGAAGATATGGGCAAGAAAACGATTGATGCCATGGTTCAGAGCTAACATGACTGCATGGTTGTACGAGTATGCGAAAAAGCATATGTCGAAGCATGGCAGAGTATACAGTGAATATCAGCTGGACATTGGGGCAGGAGCTTTCAAGCGAGCTTTCGTGACCCATCGGAATGCAGTGACCACCGATGTGAAAAGAATTTCCAGGACGAGCGAGCGTAGTGGAAATGAGAAGGCAGAGATGCTGAAAGAAGATTTGGAGAGAAACGTGACGTTGTGTCACCACAACAGCTTCTGTAGAAACAGAGAATCAAACGTGGATCCCCTACCTTGCTGTAAACAGAGGGTGGAAGAGCAGAAGTGTTGGAGGACGGCTTCCAACAGCGTCAGGATAGTCAATGACGTGCTACAAGACACGGAAACCGAAAGTGCGGAGTCAGTGTCACAGGAGGAGGAAATGGAGCATTGACGAATGGTCGAGAAAACAAGAGGCCGCAAGAAAGAAAATTAGAAGAATTTAGAAGTTTTAGAACTTCTAAACGACGAAAAAAAAAGAGAACAAAGGAATGATGAAGAAAAGTCAAAACTCAGAATTGTTTTATGTGTGTGAAAAACTCAAGTGAGAAACCAAGCAACCAAGTTGTAATTGAAAACTGAAACAATTTTGTTGAGTTTTGAAATTGTTGCATTTATAAATTTGCATTTTGGTTCTAGTTGAAGTGGCTTTAGAGACACTCACTTATTATTTATTTAGAAAGGCTTGAGGGAAGAGTATATTTAAATATTCCAGCCTGCATGATTGTTTTTAATCACTTAGGAAGACTGATCACTTTGTGGTGACATGAAAAACTTGAGTAACTTCTTGAGGAGGGAGGTTGTTGCATTGTTCTTTCTAACCACAAGGTTTCTTGGTTTTAATATTCAGGACAATAAACAAGCAAGATTTCCGAAGGGAAGGAGCATAGTAGGATAATTTTAGCTTGTTGGTTGGCAGGACTGTCCTGCAAGCCAACACCTTTTAAATCTAGGAGAAAAAGCTTTAATCGGGACATTGACACTGGAAGTCAGAAAATATGTTTTATCTTAAGTCATATCCTCAGAGTGCAGATTAATGAGAGAATTTGAAGGCTATAGTGATGTAGTATGATGCCATTTATATTCTGCAGTGAGTCGATGTGACGTAGATAAAGGTAATTTCGTGCATTTTGTAAATTCTGTTCGATGACACTGTAACCATTTTACGAACATAGTGCGATTCAATGAGGACATTGACCGGACTGTCCGGGGAGTATGTGACATTCGACCAGAATGGCCAAAATGCAATTTATGCAGACTTCGAATTTTTAGCAGTAAGCCTTCCGAGTTGATGATTTCGAAGGATTAACGACGTTATTCGGATGATTGGCAGAACGGTGAAGGTCAGGATATTCCCGTATTTTAAAATTTTAAATTTTCGAAGAGATGACGTAACATTTCTGAGAAACGTCAGAAACGGCCATTTTAGAAAAAGAACTAAGAAAAACAGAACAACTTTATCTGTGATTGCGAACAGAACGAAAATCGAGATTAAAGAAAAACGACAACGAACTACAATAGCAGAGAACGTTCCAAGTTGCAACTATTGTGCTGCTACAATAGTTGCAAGGCCGTTGCCGACAACGGTGAAGGGTGAGAACCAGCCTTCCGGATTGGTGTGAAGTTGAACTTAAGGAGCTTGATTCACTGGATTCAAGAATCCGGAAGGGTTTCGGGACTGGAACTTTTAGCCTTTTATATAAACTTTAGCTTCTTGTCATGTCCTGAATTGAATTTAATTAACAACTGGATTCATTTTCATAAGGATGAGAAGCTAGGAGTTGGGGGGAAAGGGTTGATCCATCTTCGATGGAGATGATGGTTTTTATCTACTGAACAAAAACAATAGTAATATAATAAGTAGTAGCCCTGTTTTTAGGAGTGACGTCGTGGTCTGGGGATACTGAGACCCAGCCATGAGCTCACTAATTTTGCATGTAATTCAGTTACTTTGAGCGTTCTGGTCGAAGCCGGAGAACAGTAACGTTTTTGTCGACCTGATGTAAGAAAGACCACCGAAAAGTACTGGCTTGGTAGAGACGGTGAAAAACATGCAAAGCTCTGTTTAGACGCTAGCCAGTCGTCTTAAGACTTAGTTTTGTTATCCGTCGATATTTATCTTCCGGGCGAATGTTACAGTTGTTCGCAACGGCCTTGCAACTATTGTAGCGACACAATAGTTGCAACTTGGAACGGTCTCTGCTATTCCTGCAATCTGTTGTTGCTTCTCAATCACATTTTCCGTTGTTATCGCTATCGCAACTAATGTTGTTGTGTTTTTCTCTGGTTTTCTATCAAAAATGGCCGTTTCTGACGTTTCTCAGAAAATATGATGTCATACTTCGAATTTCTAAAATTTCAAAATACCAGAATATCTTGACCTTCACCGTTTTACTAATCGTCCCAATAACGTTGTTAATCACTTAAAATCGTCAATTCGGAAGGTTCGCTGCTAAAATTCCGAATCTGCTGAAATTGCATTTTGGTCCATTCTGGTCGAATGTCACATACTCCCCGGACAGTCCGGTCAATGTCCTCATTGAATCTCGCAATGTTCGTAAAATAGGTACAGTGTCATCGAACAGAATTTACAAAATGCACGAAGTCACTTTTATCCGCGTCATATCAACTCACTGCAGAATATCAATGGCCCATACTACATCACTATAGCCTTCAAATTCTTTCATTAATCTGCACAATGAGGATATGACTTAAGATTAAAAAAAAACATCTTTTTTGACTTCCAATGTCAATGTCCTGACTAAAAACTTCTTCTCCTAGATTTTTAAAAGACGTTGGTTTGCAGGACAGTCCTGCCAACCAACAAGCTAAAATTATCCTACTACGCTTCTTCCCTTCGGAAATTTTGCTTGTTATTGTCCTGAATATTAAAACTAAGAAACTCTGTGGTTAGAAAGAACAATGAAACAATTTTCCTCTTCGAGAGATTACCCAAGCCCTTCATATCACCACAAAGTGATCAATTCTCCTAGTTGATTAAAAACAGTCATGAAGGCTGGAATATTTAAATATACTCTTTCACTCAAGCTTTTCTAAATAAGTAGTATGTAAGTGTCTCTAAAGCCACTAACTAAAATCAAAATGCAATTTTATAAATGCAACAAATCCTTTAATGTTCAAAGATCAATTAAATGTTTCAGTTTTCAATTACAACTTGGTTGCTTAGTTTCTCACTTGAGTTTTTTCACACACATAAAACAATTCTGAGTTTCAGTTTCTTTTTCTTCGTCACTCTTTTGTTTTCTTCTTTTTTCATCGTTTAGAAGTTCTAAAACTTCTAATTTCTTCTAACTTTCTTTCTTTTTGCCCATTGTTCTTTCGACCGTTTGTCAATGTTCCATCTCTTCCTCCTGTGACACTGACTCTGCACTCTCAGTTTCTGTGTCTTGCAACACATCGTTAGCTATCCTGACGCTGTTGGAAGCAGTCCTCCAACACTTCTGTTCTTCTACCCTCTGTTTGCAACAAGGTAGGGGATCCACGTTAGATTCTCTGTTTCGGCAGAAGCTGTTGTGGAGACACAACGTCACGTTTCTCTCCAAATCCTCCTTCAACATCTCTTCCTTCTCCTTTCCACTACGTTCAATCGTCCTGGAAATTCTCTTTACAGCGGTGGTCACTGCATTCCGATGAGTCACGAAAGCTCAATTGAAAGCTCCTGCTCCAATGTCCAGCTGATATTCACTGTACACTCTGCCGTGCTTCGACATATGCTTCTTAGCATATTCGTACAACCATGCAGTCATGTTAGCTCTGAACCATGGCATCAATCGTCTTCTTGCCCATATCTTCTTCACTTCCATCGGAATGTTTAGAATCTTGCACATTGTCTCAAAAAGATCCAAATCTTTCAGACAATCCAATTTCCGCAACTGTTCTTTCGTTGGCGCTTCCTGTCTGTTGTTCTCTCTTACATGAGCTTCCAGCCATCGTATCGCCATCATAACTCCCACTATCACTATTCTTATGGGATATGATGAGTCTGGTAAACCCATGGAGAGCAGCTCTCCAGACTCCCAGATCAACACCAGATTACCACGCTTGGGATACCACCAGGTCTGCAGCAGGCAGTGGCAGGGAAACTCGTCATGTGTCAACATGATGCTCCTCCAATTACGTTTTCTCGAAGCTTCCAGTAATGGTTCCATTTCCATCATCACTCGGTGGATTTCATCAATCTCATCTACTGTATTGTAATCTGTAACAGTTGATCCTCTCTGTTTCTGTCTCTCAAAGTCACTGAAGTTCCCACTCACGTATCCCATGAACGTCCTTCTCAATATCGATTCCAACTCCTCCTTTGTTCTCTCTGGAACTGCTGAGAACATCTTACATAGCAACTCGTAAAATTTTTCGGACATTCTCGTAAGTCTCACACACTTTGGCACTGAGAAGCCTTGATCCACGATCGTTCTCGTACTCTTTACATCCACAGCTACGAAATGCACCGGGTATCTGCTCTTGCACATTGGAGCCAACGTCGATCCCACAAAATATCGTGCTCCTGATGGTCTACAATAAGTCTCACTGTGTCTGATGTTCATTTCCGCCTCGATCGCTTCCCTCCATTTTCCTATGTGTTTCTGCTAGGTTTGCAGAACTCCTGGGAATACTTCTACACTGATGGCTGTGACCATCTCATGTTTCTGTTCTAGATTCAATAGTGACTCTAAAGAACTAAACATGCTGTAGAATCCTAGTGCAGTCACTAGATTCACCTCGGTTCCTCCATGGCAATCTGCGATCAATTCCGTTTCCGTCCTTGCTTTCATCGTGACATTCCCTAACAGTATCGTCAATTGCTTGTGTTGTCTCTCTATGGTCTTTACGTTGTCCAGACCTCCACAAACGTGAACTTCCAGTCCACAGACTTCCGCCAGACAGCTACCAGGTTTAACCCAGTCTTCTGGTCCCTAGCCAGGCAACTCCACTTTATCTTCCCCGTTGCTCCTAGAGGCTGTTATCATCATATTATATATGATGTTCAGGTCACGCAGGTTACAATCTGCATTCAGCTCCCTCTGCACGTCTTGTGTCGCCCGTAATATCGCGTTGGGACTAGGACACCATGATGGCCTCATCAATTCCGACACTACCATCAAGCTCGTTCTCAGTAATTCATCTGAGAATCCCAACCCAAATTCCACTCTTTTGTCGGATTTTGTTACGGAAGGTGCAGTCACCTCTTCTTCCAAGACCAGTCCCAATCTGATCTGAGGATTGGTAGCGCTCTTAATCGTTACAATTCTCGACGTCCAGAATCTTAGCAACACTGCCTGCTCATAATCGAAGATGCAATCTCGTATGTCTTCACTCAGGAAAGGGTTGAACGCTATCCCTATGATTCCGGATACGTAGCGGTACGACTTCTTCTTGATCGGTCCACAGTACTCACTGGATTTCGGCAGTGCCCCCATAGACTCTTTAGTGAGTCTCAGCTCCGTGTTTGAAAATCTCCTGATTTTGTCTATCTTTCTCATGGGCTCTAACTCTTCGGGTTCTTTCATATTCACCCTCATCGGTTTGCTTTGCTGCATATCCAGCAGTGCTAGCAAGAGTAAGGCTTTCGCTCGCTCATCGCCCTCCCTCAGCATCTTGACACAGGTGTTCAATGCAGGTACTGAAATCTGCTCTAACATGAATCGATTGAAACAGAGAGCGTCTCTCCTCTTCGCACACGCTACCGCTGCTCCCTCTTGGATTATCAGATCCCTCAGGTTCGTCATAAGGAAAACCTTCTCTTCTTTTGACCTCTTCCTTTCTTCTGAATCATATTCTTCGCGAGTCAGTCCCATCATGCACCAGGCAAACCTCAGTTGTAACTCGGTTCTCACGTAAGGTACTGCCATGAGAGCGTGTATTCTTGGCGCAGTCCTCATTTCTTCTTCGAAGTACCGTAACACCACTGCTTTCCATGGAAGGCTCGCTAACTGCTCCATCGTTTCTGCCTGTATCTCAGACGACGCTAGAGTCCCGTACGCCTTCTGCTTGAGGGTGGTGCCTCGCAACATCGTCTCCAGATAACCTTCTATGGCCTTTTCGTCTTCCAGGGCCATCACATACCCTCTAGCCGAGTTTCGGTATTCTAACATCTCCATGTATCCACCGGCTGGTTCATCTATTGACACAGTCTCCGACACTGTTAGTCGGTTATATTCCACTGGTACTAGTTGTCCTGCGACACTTCACTTTCAGTGATTCATGGGAGATGGATTAAAGTCTTTCACTGTGCTCTCTCCACATTGGCTGAGTATTTCCATTTCTAAGGTTGCTCCAGTCAGAGTGCGGTCACTCCTTTTGGATTTGTAACCTGTCGACTTTATCCCTGCCATGAGAATGGGTGGCACCATCGCTACATCGGTCAACATTCTGTTCGTGCCAGGTAATTGATAATCACCTTGTCCCAAATATATGGCCTCTTCGACTCGTTTTCGTTTCGCTGAATTGACGGCTTTTATCGATATCTCCGAATCCACCTTCGTCTTTCCTACTCTCATCGGCATCACTATGCTGCCTAATTTCATTTTCATCTCGTTGATCTTATCAATCACCAATTTCGACTGCATCGTTCCTTTCCTGGTTCTTGACAGATACACCACCTCTCCTTTACCGTCCTGCGGGGTCATCTTGATGGGAGAGTTCGCTTCACTTTCATCAGTGGCTGAGTCAATCAACAACTCACTCAATCTCCCTTCACACTCATCAAGCTTGTCAACGACTTCCCGCATCAATGGTCGGTTGAGACCTGTTTTCAAAATGGACTGGGTCCGATAGCTCTGGACTACTGTCCAGACTTCTTCCATGAACGCCACTCTGTCCAATTTACATCCCGTCCTATTCTCATAGTCTCGGTGATTTACTTCCCATTCCTCTTCGGGCAACGTTCCCAAGAAAGGTACTCTGGCTGAGCCCTCTATTCTTCTTCTTCTAGGCGATTCTATGAGGATTCTTTGTTCGTTATTTCTTGAATTGCCAGGAGAGCTGCTCTCCGGCAGATTCCGTTTCATTTCTGTAAAGGCTGTCGGAGGCTCCAGTGTCGAAACGCCTTCATCCGCTGGCTCAGTCGTCTCCAACGTATCCGCGTTGTTCTCAAGGTCACTGAAGATATTGAAATCCAGGCTGGATACTCCTCCTGTCGATGCCCTGTCGTCTTCCCCACCAGCTTGACTTGCATCTTGTTGCATGGGTTCTTCGGCTTGACGGCTTCCTCCCTGTCCGTCGTCTCCTTCTGACATATCCTTCTTTGAGCTCGAGGGTCCTTGCTTATCATTGTCGGTTCCTTCCGGAAACTTCGGTATGATCAATGTACCGGCCGATCTATCTTCCTCTTCTCCATGGACCACTTTGATTTCCTCGCAGCCGAAGGGTGCAAGGAAGGTTCTCGCATGCAGTGTTCCTCCCACTTTCAATTCCGGTTTCACACTAGTCAGGATCAAGGAGGCCTCAGGCAGTTCGGTCCTGCCTCTCATCTTCATAGGAGCTAAGCCTAATCCCGCCCATTCTTCGTCAAATCTTCCAGGCTTGGGAGTCGCGGCGTTGCTTATTCGCCTTCTCGTCGCTTGATCCGTATATGCAAATCGGGTGTATTGTAACACGGCTGCATTTCTCCCTACAAAGTATGGATTCATCGTTCCCACGAAATTCCCTATTCTCCTTTCATTGGTTTCAAATGCTCTCAACCAAGGAGTTTGTACCACGAAGACTGCTCCGAGCAACATCCTTCTTATCAGAGAGAATTCGGGGATTTCTTCCGGCAGCTTCTCGTAATCACCCCAATCCTTCGTCTCTTCTCTCACCTTGTGATATGCTGCAACGAGACGAGGCACTCTGGTTATCTCACCATTCGTTTTATCATAGGGTCTCAAATTCCAAAGCTTCGGAAACACCTCGATGTGTCCTCTTTCTACTTCTCCCATGCGATCACGGAAGTGATCGTCAAAGTTGATGACTGTCATCTCTGTCTCTGATATTTTCGCAAATAACAGATCTTCACTCATGAGCTCCCGCAATGTGTTCTGCTCACACCAGTTCAGTGTACTACCGTCCACTGCCGATATGAGGTTCAGGTGCAGCACCGACCTGCTATATGCTTCCACTTTAACGTCAGGGAACGCAAACGTGACTGCTGGTCCATATATCACTGTCACAAACTCCGTGGCTCCTCTGATCAATGCTAAGGGATTGGTTCTCATAGCCAAGCTCAGATCGGTTAAAAGAGGCATGCCCCCAACATGTCGTCTAACATCTTCTTCTCTGTCAATAGTCTCGTCTTCTCCCGTTCCAAAGCGATTTTGTTGTAAGAGATATTGGATAAGAGTGTGTCTCAGGTCTCTTATCTTGTTCCACGAGTCCGTGGATTTCTTCATATCCAAATTCCTCACTCTCTCTCTCTCTCATCTGCTCTGGACAACGTGTCAATTTCATTAGTCCTCCCAAGTTTCCGTGGGTAATCGCAATCAGTGTTAGAAGCCCATCTAACCGCAGGTTCTGGATTCCTTCGGTGAGTAGCATCGCCGGTCCTTTCACGAAACTCTCTGCTCCAAACGTCACGAACAAGGCTAGTAGTTCCACTATTGACACTTCCACTACTGCTTGGAGGAATTCCTTTATCAAGTAATGAGAGATTTTCGGGTAGACTTTTGCCAAGAAGGACGCGTTCCATCCGGCTCCCAACCCTTCAGCATGCTGTCCGTCCGTTCAAAGCCTTCCTGTCCCTTCACTTCCTGGGTCCAGAAAGTTTCCAGGGTAATCTGACACATTCTATTCACAAATTCAGCGGTCTTTCCTCCAGCATTTTCCGCCAGGTTCACCTCCTTTAAGAAGTAGGCATGGATCTTCGTGATCATCACAGGGCCTTGCTCAAAAGCATCTGCACCCAATGCCGCTACTCGAGGAATTAGGTGTAGCCACTGGTTGGCTTCTGGCTTGGTTCTAAAAACCATCGACACCAAATGAGCTCTAGTCTCTTGGAAATTTTTCCTTCTCGTGTTTTCACCTGTCACTTCCATTGCTCGGAACCATAAGTCGTTGGACATCGCTACGACCACTCGATGGTCGTTGTCTATTCCCGGTTTCAGTTTGAGCTGTCGACTGAAATTGGACAGTTCCAACCCCAGTACCTCGTCCAACACTAACATGTGCAGCGCATGGTCCTTGAATCCTCTCATCGCGTTCGAGATATCTGACCACACTGCAGGTATTTCAGCCCTGAGTGGCCTCAAGTTCTCCATCTCTATCATGCGATTTGGGGCTGATATGATCACATCATATTTCCCTTCCGAAAGCAAGGTCACGATCGCATACACGAATTTTAGTCCATCCGGGAGATATGCATACCCCGGAGACAACGCGAATACTACTCTCGGTGTCACCTTGATGAACGACCCCTCCTTCGTCGCATCCACCACTTCACCCATCGATTCAAGGATATCTTTTATCGCTGGCCACACCGTATTCTCTGCTGTTGTAGGATCTCTGAGTCTGCTCAGAAAACCTCTACTGTGTAGATGGTCATTGATGCCAGCAAACACGATCGTAATTGGGTTCATGTCCGTCTGTCTTTGTACCCCTATAGCCAGAGATACTGATTGCAGTAGGTCCAGATCGACCGCTGCCAACATTATGACGTCCGGCCAAAACAGAGACTTGGAAGTATACACGAACTCTGAATTCGCTACTATCATGATCTTGGCCTTCCTTATTTCTGCTGTGTCATAGGCGGCGAAGATGGTCTCATCTTTCTTTATCGCTTTCAATCCGCCGTATCTTTGGACAACACCATCCTGACTCACTAGCTTCGGGTATGTTCTGTCTTTCACATGACTCGGGGGTGTCGTCACCTGCCTGAACATCTTCACATGTTGTCCAATCGGCGCCCTCGTTGTCAGAAATCTTCCCGTTCTCTCTTCTCGATTCCCCTCATCATGATTTAACCTCACGTCCTGCAATGATCTTGCATTCACTGGTTCCATTGTGTTATTAGAGGGCAGTCCCTTTAGGTCAGCAAATCTCAAGGCCGTCGTGGAACTGAAGTTTATGCTAGCGGCTATCAACCAGTCTACGCCTGTTATCGAGTACAGTCTGCTGACGGATAGCCTCGCTCCATTCAGCATCCTCCTTGCATCTTCGTTGAAGCTCACCCTCTGGAGATCCAGCTTCATTAGTTCATCTTTGTATACATGCCAGAGAGATGGTATGGGCCTTGACCACATCAACGAGCCTCTTCCCGGGCGTCTCTCCTCTCTACTGGTACTTGTCGTCTCCGATCTCGTGTCCGATCTAGACATGCTGGCTGCCTCCTCAATTGGGTTATCAGTTACTAGTCTTCTCCGAGGATGAATAGTCCTCCTTACCGGTGCTTCTCCCAATCGATCTTGAACATCCGTCCTTCGACCTGGTTCGCTGGAGCTCTGCTGTCTATAAGTCGTGACGGCCGGGACCGTCCCCAAGCGTGTTTCCAGGTTAGGAGGCACAAAGGTGGTAATCACCGTTTCGCTCGATGCTCCTTCTTCCCTCAGCACTCCTGTGTCAAAGAGTTCTACCTCCAACTCATCCAATCGCTCCTGGAAGACTCTGTTCAACCAAGCCTGTCCTTCTATACTATCAAAGTGGATGCCGTCTGTGGTCAGCCTGGCCTGATCCATCGCTCTCAACTCATGTTCGATGTCCATGAGGATCATCTTTCCGGCATTCCGACTTCCGAAATTCCTCAAAATATTGTTCCACCTGACCACTCCTTCGTTGTGCCTTCTCCCTGCCGCTGTCAAGCTTCTTGCATTCATAGGCACAGAGCAAACGGTCAGTACCGTGCAGTTGAACTTTTGTCAGAGAGTAGTTAACAAGCACACCATCATCGATTCCCATAGTGCTTCCTCCTCATCCGAACTTCTCGAGATGTTGTTCGTTCCAACCTGGATCATCACACTGGGGATCCTCCTTGGATTCATTAGTTCCACCATCCGATATAACTGGGCTATAGTCGCTCCTCCGAAGGCCATCACCGTGGTGACCCAAGAGGTCCTCAAATTCGATAGTACTCTGACCAAGCTGTCTCCCAGTATCAGATGTGATGTCCCCAAGGGCGGTTGTTGCAGGTTTACTGCCGGGTTCCAAGTCGCTCGATTGAAGCAAGCTCTCGGATCTGTCTCCGGAACTCCCGTGAAGTTATATCTCAACTGATTGTTCTTTTGTATGTCTATTACTTGTGACACTTTCTTCGCTGGCAACTTCTGTATTCTTCTTTATGGGGCCTTAGAGCTCCCCATTAGTGGCGTCACGTCGCTTATTTCCTGTCTGATCACGGTCTGGGAGAGTCGTACTCTGCCCGTGTCATCGATCGTTCCATAGGGTGCAGTCACCCCGGAACCTGGCACATTCTTGCTGGCGACCAGTCGTCCAGCTGCCTCTATCAGCTTCCTCACCGTTTGTTCCACGACGGGGTCACCCAAGGTGTCACTAGGGTCCGGGATTGTCACTCGATCTGTTGCTGTCGGGAGCCGTGTCTCCATTGTCTGACTCATTTCTCGAGGCGTCAAGAGCTCCATCGGGGACTGCCCACGAGGAATACTCCTTGCACGTATCGCTTTTTCCACGGCTGTAGTTAACGCCATCCGTTCTGATCGCTCCTTGTAGTCCTGCCTCAAGCGCTCATTTTCTTGACCCTGCTTTTTGTTGCAGTCTTCGAACAATCTTTTCCACATGTCTCGGTCGTCCTCCGCGATGAGCATGGTCTTAGTCACCTCGTCCAGCTCCTTTTTTGTTCTTTCCAGCTCGTCCTTTATCCCATCAAGATCTTGCATGGTTTGGTTCGTCTGAACCTTCTGTTCTGCTTTCGCCCTCTTTGGTGGCACAGCTGCTCTCAGTGGTGAACCAGACAAGGCAGCCTCGCTGTTCATCTCCTAATGCATTCTCGTCAGCCCAGGTTTGGGCTTGGAGGTCATAGGCATTTCACCTGGTTGGTAAGTCCTAGAACTTCCCAATCCAGGCTCATTCGCCAAGTCACTCCCTGAGAGAGCCCCGTTTCTCCACCTCATCACTCTCATGTTCGGGCGGTCTAGCACTCCCCTCTCTCCATATGCTGCCATCAACAAGACTTCCGTGGGGCGGTCCCCATGGTTGTCATGCCCCAAGATGTTGATCAGGGCGGTCAGCACTATGACTCTCTCTGGGTCCTCCAGAGCGAAGTCTCGATCCATTAGCCGACGATAGATCGCATCTATCATCGGTCCTACATATGCCTCTGCCAGGTCCATCAATTCATCCAAGTTGAAATTCTCCATACTGTTCTTCAGATTCGATTTGATTTGATTCGATTTCAAGGTTTTGAATCAAGAGAGCAATTAAATGATCAATCAGGATCTAGAAAAGAAGTCACGAATATCACACTTGTCACCTTAATTTCTCGTTAAAATTCATTTAAAAACAGTCAGATAAGAAAATTTTTATCCTAAAATTTATTAAAATCAATCTTAGGTCTAAACTTTTGGAATTCGACCTAAGAATGGACAGTCCAAACTTTGGATCTATTCCTAAGATCGTCATTCAGTTGTTCATGGTCACTAACCCTTTCTTACCCAGGATCTTAAAAACATAACACATAACATAACATAACACACATATCACACATATCACACATTACATACAACTTAGTCTTTAGCCTAACACCCTCTCGCGCGTCAGTCAGCCTATACTTAGGTAATATTTCTTTTGTAAATATACTTGTATATTAGTATCAGAGAATATCACGTGTACAAGCGCGTACAATTCCCGAGGATGCAGTCGTCCTCTGTTTGGATCGTATACTGGAAGCGAGAGCTCCTTCACGTCCATTTCCACGAGGAAGTCTCTCAACCTAGTCAAGGATAAAACTAGGTTCTCTGGGTCCACGTGCTGCTTCTCCGTCGTCCTCGTCACCAAGTAGCATAGGTTTTTTCCCGGTATCTGTGACGCCGCCGGAGGTAAGGCTGCTACGCCCCCTACTCCTGGTCGTTGCTTCCAAAGGAACTCTATGTTTTTATATTCTCTCTTAAAATCTGCCGCTAACGCTGTCCTAAAACTCATGTCTGCTGTGATTGCTATCGCACATGTTCTATTTGTGAGTATAAAATCACTGTCTGTTAGTATTATGGTACTTGAATATTCATTTGGTAAGTTAAAATATGACTCAACTACCCTCCCTATGTCAGGTTTCTTAGGTTATTCGCCTGTTTCTGCTTCTAAGTCTCCTGTCTCTCTTGCTATTCTCAATTTTTTTATTATCAAGTTTTCAGTGTGGGTAAGTCCTACCCCCACTCTCCCCGGACAAATATATCCATCGACGTCCCCGTCGATCGCATACCGGATATCAAGTCGAGGTTAGAAGCTGGAATGAGTAGTTGTCCTTCCTGGGCAGCCCAGGAAGGATCATCTCGTTCGGTCTTTTTGTATTTCATGCTTTCACGATCTACGTCTTGAATCGTGACGCTGGTCTCTTTAGGGTCTGATGTCATTTCGTTCAGCCACTCCAAGATTCGCAGATTTGTGAGATCTTCTTCGTAGGACTCCAATAGCTCTTCGTCGAATTCTACTTGGGGTTTCGACCTGTCCTCGATCCATTACTGGTGGTGATCATCTACTATGTCGTTGTCTTGTGAGACTCTTATGCCTTCTAGACCCACCATTTCTTCTACTATATTTTTCAGATCTATCATATCCACTACAAAGTCGTCACCGTAAGGGTTATACTTCTTTATTGGTCTTGTCCCGTCACTCTGACGAGTCTGTATCGTGAACGGAAGATCCGATTCCAAATTCTTGGGAACCTCCATCTGTTCGGGATCCTGCCAATCTTCCTCTGCGTAAGGTAAGGTTTCATCATCTGCTTCGATCACCTCGTTTGGATCCAAGTCCAGTGGTGCATTTGTTCCTTCCTCTATGACTTCGTTTCCATCGTTCTTCTCCCTGGTGCCTTTTTCGTTGACCTCACAAGCAGGATCCATCATCAGATAGTCCCCTTCTTCTATGTCTGCGGGTATACACCAGTCCTCTGTCGATGGATTGTGTGGCTTAATGTTCTCGTAGTGGGCGGCTCGGCCAGTACTCAGTCTATAAAAGCGTCCCTCCTGGTGCACTTCCGTAATCATGAAGGGTCCCCTCCACTTTTTTAGGAGCTTTTTCGTTCCTTTCGGTGGTATAACGTTCTGAAATACCCATACGTAGTCTCCCACCTTGTAAGCTTTTGCACCAGCTGCTTTCTTGTCAGTTTTTCTCCTCTGCCTTGCCTGTGCTTGCTGAGTATTTCGTCTGCATAAATCGTTCAACTCCTGTTGACGTCTGATCACATCCCTCACATAGACCTGTGGACACGTTTTCTTTCCCTCATACTCCGGGTAGAAAAAGGTTAAGGGTAAAGACTTTTCGTGTCCAGTTAACATCATGTGGGGACTAACTCCAGTGGTGGAGTGTTGCGTGCTATTATAGGCTCCCATCACCTGTGGAAGGTATCTGTCCCAATCGGTCATGTACCTGGAACAATATACTATCAGCATCGACACTAACGTCCTATTCTGTCTTTCCACTTAGCCATTCGTCTGGGGGTGATATGTCGTGGAGTGAGCCTGAGCAACCTGTGAGCGTCTCATAAGCTCTTTCGTAAGCTCTCCTACGAAAGCTGTTCCATTATCCGATTGAAACGTCATCGGACAACCGTGTCTCGCTATCCACGTATTGATCAGGTGGTCGCATGTTTCTTCCGCCGAGTTAGTTATGCAGGGCACGGCCTCTGCATACTTCGTGAAGTGATCTATCATGACCAGGACTTGGTTATAACCGATGTCTGTCATGCATATCTTTTGGTGATCTATCTGCACCACCTCGTTGAATTCAGACGAATCGATCGATTGTAAAGGAAATCGCAATTTCCTTGGATCCTTGACCTGTTGGCATGACAGGCACGCTGTTACCCACTTCTCACATGCCTTTTTCATTCCAGGCCACTCGAAGCGCTTCAGGATCCTCTGATATACTTTGTCAATCCCCTGATGGCCCATTTGATCATGCGACCTGAATAATAGTTCTGTCTGATAGAGTTGCGGCAACACTATCGCGTTATACTTGTATAGGACTCTGTCTTCTTCTCTTCTTTTGCAAGCCACAATCCCGTCCTTGTTCAAATATAACCTCCCTTCCTTCTGCATGAAGTACTGTCTCAGGATACGATAACTGCCTTCCTCGAGGTCCCCTTTATCCGGAGCACCATTCTCGATCCACCTTTTCAGGTTGCTTGTCATGCGATCATTTCTCTACGCACTTAGAAGATCCGAGAGTCTGTATCTCGCCTTCAAGTACGTCTTCATGACCCTCATCTGACTATTCAACTCATTGGGCTGGTGTGTGTCTTCTTCCATCTTAACGCACCAAATCTTCGCCAGCGGCTGTGTTTCTTGCTTGAACGGCTGAAGATCAGTCCTGACTACCTCTTTTTGTGGCAACAGACTTATCGAACGTTTCGATACCGCTATTTTCTCCAAATCATCCGCTGCGTTGTCAAAGACTCTTTCGCTTGATATAAGGTAGCGATCACTGTCAAGATCCTGGTACACCTCTCTGTCCAGATCCCTTGCCCGAGTTTCCACTAGTAGTGTGTGGATCGCTAGTTCGGACAGTTTTGATCCCGAGCTCGAGTTCCTGTCTGAATAGGTGTCAATTCCTGAGTTTCGGGAATTTCCATCTATTGAAGAGGTTGTGATGGAGTCGTCACGCTCCTCCAGATCATGTCTGTGCCTTCTTGGCATCCATCTGAACTCCCCGGACAAAACCTTGTTCCCCAGGTCCTGTTTCTCATCAGGAACTTTTTCATCTATGTCAGACTCCCCGGACAAACTTTCTTGTCCCGGGTGTTGATCTTGTACTCGCTGGCGCTTCTCATCTTTCGTCTCCCCGGACAAACAATCTTGCAGCAGGTTTTGTTCTACCTTCTCACCTTCTCTATCCTGGTCCACAAAGGTAACGGTTTTCCTTCGCGTACTGCTTCCCTGTTCTTTCCGTCCGTAAGAAGTACTGGTTAAAACCTCGTGTGATATTGAGGATTGTAGTTGCTGAACTATTGTCCTACAATCCCCCTTGTTCTCCTCGTGTTGTCGTCTGGACGGCATGATCTTCACCTTCTCCCTGACTGTTAGTGAAGCCACTGGTGCTGTCCACTCGGGGTCATCTCTGGTCACTTCACTTTCTAACAATCCACCCAGCATCCGCATTACTTGTGGTGTGACTTGCACCGTTTTATCCAATAATGAGAGGCTGTTTATGTTCATGCGAGAGAGTTCCTGCTGGACCAGGTTTGAGCGCAGCAACAGATCCAAGGGCACCGGGTCCCTTTTGGATAGGATTTTTATCTCGGCTGCTTTTTCGACAGGTAACTCGGGATGCTCCGGAATTGGATGACCAGACTTATCTAACCATCTCGTTAAAGGAAGCGCTTCATAAGTTTCTTTGTCCAGAAACGAGAATCCCTCCTTTATTTCTGCTTGATTGGCTTGCTTCTGCTCCAATCTTTCATAGAACTCAGTTTTCTTACTGAGGCTGTCAGCATTCTGGTGTTTATCACGCATCCTGTGCTCGATTATTATATGATAGCCATCCAATCTTACTATCCATCTACCAATATAACTCTGATCCATCGAGTAGGTCTTCAACCAGGATAACGCTCTGCTGTCTACGCGTAACTTAAAGGGAGCGCTCCCCAAGTATGCGCGATATGTTTCCACAAATGTGACTACTGCAAACATTTCTGCTTTTGGTGCGCCATATTTCATCTCAGTGTTACTCAAGACCTTGCTGCCGTATGCAATGGGACGGAGAACCGTTCTTCCGTTCCATTCTTGCTCCTGATGCAAATTACTGAGATGGCTACTACCGATGCGTCTGTGTCAAGAACATACATGCCCTTTTCTGTAGGCATGCCTAGCACTGGCGCTTCGCACAGTTCTCGCTTTATTTTCTCAAAGGCAACTTCTGCTTCGTCGTTCCATTCGAACTTTTTCCCTTTGTTGCGCATCAGTTTCTGCATCGGATACACCTTGTCCGCGTATCCTTTTATGAACTCCCGGTAAAAATTGGCAAACCCTAGGAAGCTCATTAGCTGTGTGTCCGTTCTCGGAGCCTTCCATGTCAACACAGCCTCTACTGCTTCCGGATCTGGCCTCACACCATGCCTGTCCACCATTCTTCCCAGGTACTTGATCGCATCCCTAAGGATTTCACATTTTGATGGTTTGCATTTCAAGCCTGCTCTTTTCATACATCCAAAGACGTCATCGAGCCTATCAATGTGGTCTTCCAGGGTCGGTGTCGCTATGACTACGTCATCCACGTAACACATCACGAGATTCCCGTACTTCTTGGTCACTCTGGTCAAAGCCTGAGCCATCAGTCTTTGAAAAGTGGCCGTTGTATTGCACAAGCCGAAGGGCATCCTCTTCCACTGGTACAATCCCAACTCGCACGCGAATCCGGTTTTCTCTCTGTCCTTCTTCCGCAGAGGGACGTGCCAGAAAGCAGAACCCAAGTCCAATGTGGTGAAGAACTTGGCATCACCAAGCTTAGAGAGGCTCTCGTCTATTCGCGGTATCGTTTACGCATCTTTTATCGTTACCGCGTTCAAGTAACGAAAGTCGCAACAAAACCTAAACTGCCCCCTTTCTTTTTCGCCATTACTACCCCGCAAGCCCATGGCGATTTCGAGGGTTCTATCATGTCGTATTCAAACAACATTTCAATTTCCGCTCGGCACGCTTCCGACTTGTATGGCGTCATTCGTCTTGCGCCTTCCCTATGGGAAACGGCGCCCTCTTCAAGTTCGATTTCGTGCTCGACGAAATTACAGCAACCGATATCCGCCTTATGTTTTGAAAATACATCTGCGTTCCGATTTAAGAGGTCCCGCAATTTTTCGAAACCTTCCTCACCTATTTTCCCTTTTAAGTGTTCTATCTCTGTTAAAACCGGTTTGTCAGATTCTAGTTCATATGACGAGGGGCGTTCCGGAAAATTCGAGCAGCTCGATAAGCCGTCGTCCGTTTGAGATTTCATTGAAAACAATTTATGAATATATTTTAATTCATTAATCCTCTTTAAAATTTTATTTTTATTTGCATGATAAGGACAGTCTTTCACATTATGTTTCTTCAAGTTTTGTGTCTCTCATAGTCGGTTCTCATCGGAAAAGCATAACAAAGCTTCTTTCCACGCTGGATTGAAACCGTGGTGTCCAGTGTGTTCAATAACACACTGAAACACAGTCCGTTTCGCGTTACCGAGAAGCTCCGGCCTAAAATCACCGACCTCTGACTATTTGGATTCGGTACTAAACAAACCTGTTTATTATCACTTAACGAATTCAAATTTCTCATTCTAAAAATTGCTACCACATCTTGTCCTGGCTGTAGTTTTACTTTTCTATCTAAAAAATTTGGTACCTTCTTTTCACTCAGATTTTTTCACCTTGATGGTTCACTCAGATTTCTGATTACCTGGTGTCCAGCCACTGAAATTATCGACTGTATCTTGCTTCCTTGTGGCACCATGCCGAACCTCTGACCGGAGATCACATTAAGTTTCATGCTCAAGCTGCTTGGTGCTTTAGTCTCCTCGACCTCCGTTGCTTCGAAGGTATTCAGTTGCTCCTGTTGTTTCTCATTCTCCAGTTCGAGTCTCACTTTTTGTTCGATTTCTTTCGTTACCAGTTCCTGCTGCACTCTATTTAGAGCATCCCTCGCGGCTGCCCTATAATCAATCTTGAAGTCATCGGCCGCAGTCACTGGTTGCGGTTCACATGTCTCTCCAGTTACCGCTTGCATTTTCTTCGTCGGCAGCTCTTGCGGTTTGTCTTTTCTGCGCGCCTCCGCTTCACTCAACAGGCGAGCCTTGCTGGCTTTCACTCCTGATAAAGCTTCCTCATGCCTTGGATGCTTGATGTCTGCCACTGCATCCCAGAATTGCGGACAATCTGATTTAAAATGACCTTCCAGGTTGCAAAAGAAACACCTCGGGCCGAATTTTGCAATTACTCCTCTTATGAAATCCTCATGGTCCAATTCTGACGCATCTTCGTCCTCCAGGCTAAAGCCTATTGCTTTCATGCCTTGTTTGTAAGTTGGCCATGAGACACATGATGGTCTGTTGAACTGCAATTGCCACAAGAGCGTCTCTTGTCCATGTCATCCCTCGGTTTGTACCAGTTGTTCCCTTGGTTTGCTGGCCCATTGTTAAAATTGCCATAATTGTTCTTATAATAACCAGATCTCGAAGGAGGTTTCAATAAAAAATGTTCTTTTGACTTGAGCCTCAACTCCTCTGGTAATGGCGCATTGGTTGATAGTGGTGTATAATAAGTTGCCAGCATTGTCCGAAATTCATCATTCTTCACACTATCGATGAAATTTGAGGCTACTGCCAGGTTCATCCTTCGGTTTGACTCATCCGGTTGGCTGCGTCTTCTCAGCATTTCCAAGTCCTCTAGAAACTTGTCTATCGTTTCATCCTCTCGTTGCCTCCGTTTCTCGAAGCGCATCATCGCCTGGTGCCCCTGCACCCCTGATCCAAGACGTTTTAACAAGATTTCGAAGATTTTCTCGGCTGTGTCACGCTGATATTGCTTCTTGGCCATGACACAGTTCAGGGCTGTCCCTTCCAAGTTGCTGGTGAGCGCACTGCATTCTTGTCTTTCCGACAAGTCCTCTTCCTCGAAATTCAGTTTCATTACCTCTATCCAGGTATCAATACAGCCATCAGATTCGTCTTTATAGCATCTTGGTTTCTTAAAGACTCTTCTGGACTTCTCACTGCGTTCATTGGTACTGGATAACCTTGTAAGGAATGTCTCCAAAGACCTGTTTAGGGGTTCAAAGGCTGTGGCCATTGCCGTAGCATCTCTCGAGTGTCCTGCCTGAGTGTCCTCACACCTTGTCAAAGGATCTGTATTCGGTGCATCCCTGCAATCCGAATCGCCGTGAGTGTTTCCCCCTTGACCCACATGACTCCTCCCTGGGCTCGCATGTCTCCTGTTACCGGAATCACTTCTTTTTTTTTATTTGCCCCCGGCCTGCTCAGTGCAGGACCAACCGTGGGGGAGGGGGAGATGTCATCCATTTTGCCGCAGCCGGTCCCACCTTGAACCGGTCCCACCGGAATCACTTCTCCCAGTCGCATGTGTGCCTTGCGTTGGTCGTTCGTTAGAGGTCTGTCTGTTCCCCGATGAACTTGCTCTACTGTTTGGGCCCCATGTTCTATTATCCCTTGTGGCATAGCCTGATGAACTGCCCCTACCTCTAGTGGATCCATATGTCCTCCTCCTTTGATGGTCATTGAAGTTCACCTTCGGCTCCCTGCTGGGATCTCCCGAGTTCGGTTCCCCTCCTTTTTGTCCACTCTTGCTGCCTAGTAGCCCGTCCAACCTATCCATGATAGCCTGAGTTCGCCTCTCCATCATCGCGTCTATCTTTGTGTCAAGAGTCCCAAGAGACTGCTCTTGCTGAATTCTTAACTTCTCCATGTCGTCTCTCAAGCGTAATTCTCTCTGTTCCGCTTCTCTTGTCATTCTCGACAAGTTCTTCGCTATGTGCTCGTCCGTTCCTTATTTCAAGCGTTTTTCGCTCCTACCAACTTCTTTATTTCTTCCCGCAGACTTTCTCTTTCAATGTGAACTGCTCTTTCTAGTTCACTCATTCTAATGGACATCTGTTCATTTTGTTCTCATAAACTGCCCACTATGTTGTTCAAGGCTTCTTCTAGTGCTGCCCCGTTATCTACGAGTGGCGTCACTAGTGGCGGTGTAACCCTGTCGGTCCCAGGTAGCCTCGTGCTGGTCGAAATTTGGGCCTTGACCCTCTGCCTCGACGTCTTTTCATTATCCACATCAGGATCCGCCAATGCGTTGCCTAGCTCTTTGTTTCTACTCTCCCCAGTTTGCGGCTCTGAATTGGTCATAATCGCGAAGCCTCTCGACTGGCCTGGTGTGTTTGCGTCTTTGCTTATCGTTCTCACCACACCAAATTTGTCCATGGTTCCAGTTTCTCTTTCGACGTATGCCTCATTCTCCTGGGTCGAACTATTGAGGCTGACTTGAGACCCAAAATCCACTTGTTCTTCTTCGTCCTCCTCCTCCTCCTGGGATTCACCTTCATTTCCTGTGCCCACTCCCATGGTGAATGGAAAGATGTTTCCTAAGGTGTTCCTCATTCTTTCTGACGTTGTTTGTTTCTCAGTCCCGCCTGTCATCATGGTGTTGTCTGTTGGAGATCTTCTAGTTGCCACTATTTCAGTTGAAATGTCGGACAGTTCCGACATCTCCTCTCGATCCAATGTCCCGGTGGAAGTTGCAAAATCATGGCCTTGTTCTACCGGAGTAGATTCACTCGCCAGCCTTCTGCCCCTCCCTTCCTCCATGTACTCCCTGGTTGTCATTCATGGCCTGGTCCGTATTGACCTCCACTTCTAACATTTCTTTTCTCTCTTCTGAGGTCTTCTGACTCCTCGTTTCAACCATTCTGCCTGAAACCGTCTCCCCTTTGCCGGTCCGGGCTCGTTTGATCCGATCCACGAAAGGGTCGGTCATTGTTTTTCTTTTCTTTTTAGATATGAATTTCCTAGAGCCATTACCTCGTTTAGGTATCCTTGAATTGTCTAGACTCATTCTCAATTTGTCACTTCTTAATGCCTATACACTCAATTCGATCGCTGGTGACTTTATAGTTTAACTATCAATAATAATGACACAACACAGTAAATTTCACAAGATTCTATTAAATAGTGACCACGAATCCCTGTATGTTATCAGATTACAGTTTGTAAATAATTTATTCACATTAACCGATTATCAATCGTAAGATTTGAGTACTAGCACAATATGATCATGTCAGTCAATTTAAAAGATAGTGTACTCACTATCCAATCAAGCACAAATTAAGTTGATTTTAAAATCAAAAACAACAAAAAAAAATATAATGACAGAATATGAATACCTCTATAAAAAAACGTATGTGTATTGTACTTTTAGTCGGTCGCAGTACAATAGTCGAACTTGTCTTTTAAAGAAAAAGCTTTCCCTGCTTGGTGCTGCACCAAAAAGACAAAACTTTGAAGGCAGTAATTTTCTCAAGTGGGCGTCTATTGCACCCACCGAGTACCTATCTGCCTTCGGACTGCCCGAGCTAGACCTACTAAAATCCTCAAGGCAGTCACTTTTCACAAAAAAGTATTGGGTTTCAATCCACGCCAATTAATTACGCTCTTTTTAGTTTAGACTTAGTGTAGCGAATATCCGAGTTCGGACCTGTTTTGTTTATGGTCTGGTTTTTATTGAAATGCAAGTTACCAGTGCAGTCACTGATTCCTAGCCTGTCTGCTAATAACCTAATACCTCTCACTGTAGTCCTTCTTCTGTTTACCTAAGTCCTTTGATAAAATAATACCCCTCCGGATTGGCAAAAATAGGACCCTTCCGGATTGACAAAATTGAGACCCCTCCGCATTGAGACCCCTCTGAGTTAGTAAATGTAAGACCCCTCCGGATTGAGACCCCTCCGGTTTTGTGAAAACAAGACCCCTCTGGATTGGGACCCCTCCGAATTTGAAAAAATTTTGACCCCTCCGGATTGGGAGCCCTCTGGATTCGTAAAATTAGCTTTTCTGAGACTTTTTTAATTTTCAACCTATACCCCTCCGGATACGTTCTCCGATGCTATTTTGCTTTTTTAAATAAACTAGGAATGGTATGGAAGGGTATGTCCTCCTCCTCCTCCTGGGATTCACCTTCATTTCCTGTGCCCACTCCCATGGTGAATGGAAAGATGTTTCCTAAGGTGTTCCTCATTCTTTCTGAGAACGACGAGGACGTTGTTTGTTTCTCAGTCCCGCCTGCCATCATGGTGTTGTCTGTTGGAGATCTTCTAGTTGCCACTATTTCAGTTGAAATGTCGGACAGTTCCGACATCTCCTCTCGATCCAATGTCCCGGTGGAAGTTGCAAAATCATGGCCTTGTTCTACCGGAGTAGATTCACTCGCCAGCCTTCTGCCCCTCCCTTCCAATCCATGTACTCCCTGGTTGTCATTCATGGCCTGGTCCGTATTGACCTCCACTTCTAACATTTCTTTTCTCTCTTCTGAGGTCTTCTGACTCCTCGTTTCAACCATTCTGCCTGAAACCGTCTCCCCTTTGCCGGTCCGGGCTCGTTTGATCCGATCCACGAAAGGGTCGGTCATTGTTTTTCTTTTCTTTTTAGATATGAATTTCCTAGAGCTATTACCTCGTTTAGGTATCCTTGAATTGTCTAGACTCATTCTCAATTTGTCACTTCTTAATGCCTATACACTCAATTCGATCGCTGGTGACTTTATAGTTTAACTATCAATAATAATGACACAACACAGTAAATTTCACAAGATTCTATTAAATAGTGACCACGAATCCCTGTATGTTATCAGATTACAGTTTGTAAATAATTTATTCACATTAACCGATTATCGGTCGTAAGATTTGAGTACTAGCACAATATGATCATGTCAGTCGATTTAAAAGTGTACTCACTATCCAATCAAGCACAAATTAAGTTGATTTTAAAATTAAAAACAACAAAAAAAAATATAATGACAGAATATGAATACCTCTATAAAAAACGTATGTGTATTGTACTTTTAGTCGGTCGCAGTACAATAGTCGAACTTGTCTTTTAAAGAAAAAGTTTTCCCTGCTTGGTGCTGCACCAAAAAGACAAAACTTTGAAGGCAGTAATTTTCTCAAGTGGGCGTCTATTGCACCCACCGAGTACCTATCTGCCTTCGGACTGCCCGAGCTAGACCTACTAATATCCTCAGGGCAGTCACTTTTCACAAAAACGTATTGGGTTTCAATCCACACCAATTAATTACGCTCTTTTTAGTTTAGACTTAGTGTAGCGAATATCCGAGTTCGGACCTGTTTTGTTTATGGTCTGGTTTTTATTGAAAGGCAAGTTACCAGTGCAGTCACTGATTCCTAGCCTGTCTGCTAATAACCTAATACCTCTCACTGTAGTCCTTCTTCCGTTTACCTAAGTCCTTTGATAAAATAATACCCCTCCGGATTGGCAAAAATATGACCCTTCCGGATTGGCAAAATTGAGACCCCTCCGGATTGAGACCCCTCTGAGTTAGTAAATGTAAGACCGCTCCGGATTGAGACCCCTCCGGTTTTGTGAAAACAAGACCCCTCCGGATTGGGACCCCTCCGAATTTGAAAAAATTTTGAACCCTCCGGATTGGGAGCCCTCTGGATTCGTAAAATTAGCTTTTCTGAGACTTTCTTAATTTTCAACCTATACCCCTCCGGATACGTTCTCCGATGCTATTTTGCTTTTTTAAATAAACTGGGAAGGGTATGTAAGGCTTTCCTAGACCCTTCCGGATTGAAGTTAGGCATCTTATTTGACAATTCACGCTAACGGTGAAGTGTCTTATCGCTAGCCTAACTTCGGCTCGATTAAGGTTCTCCTGTGCCTTTAGCCTTCCCTTTTTTTCTAGAATACCCTAAAATTACTTTGTTCAACCGCTATTACCTTTTGGTAGGGGTGTAAGGGCTTTCCTAAAAAAAATTTATAAAACGTGAAGGGTCTACCCTCCCAAATTGGTGAATTTGCTAAAAACCATCTCAAAAACTTTTCAAGCTTTTTTTTTCGAAAAACTTTTTTCCCTATCAGTAAGCTCAGCTAATTTCTGATCTATTGGTACCAAGATTAACTGGATTTGTCCAGTAGTTTCAAAGTTATTAACCAAAACGTCTTTTTTCTAAAGTCAAAAAATTTCTCTCTTATAGATTCCGCCTAACTTTTTCCACAATTCTGTTCTTTTCGACCTAAAAATTATTGATCCGAGCTCAAAAGGCTTATACTTTTCTAGTTCAATGCAGTAGACCCGATCTAAAACGCTTTAGTTGAAAAAATTTGCGAAAAACTATGCTACTTGTACCCCTCTGGATTGATGAATCCACCAAATCAAACACGTTAATTTCGATTTCTCTGCAACCCGGAAGGTTTTCGGGTAGCGGGTTTTAAAACTTGTAGATTCACTAGTGGACGTGGTCCGAACAACTATTTTTACTGTCCTAACTCAAAAATTTCAAAAAATTTTACGAAATTATAGTGTTTCAAACTATCAAAAATCGCGAAAACTCGGTTTTCGGTACCAAAACAGTTCCAACCACTTTCGAACTAAACTTAACCGGTTCTATCTATTATAGTGATGCTGTTACGAGGAAACACACTAATTTAGCGCTTTTTTCCGTTTCAAAATTTATCGATATCTCAAAAATCGCGACTTGTGGGGGGATCAAAATATCGCTATTTTGACCTAAAAACCGGTCTGCTTTCTGTGTTTTTCCCTGAAAAACGGTATAAGAGTATTAATAAAGGCTATATAAGTAATAATATTAGTAATACTATACCCCTCCGGGTTTGTTTAATATCCGAATTAAGGTGCTTAACTCGGATATTCGCAGTTTGGTGAAGGGTCACTACAGTGCAGCACTGTCGAACCCCCCACAGATTACTATCTTAATTTTTGTACCAAAAGGGATACAAAACTTGTTAACGATACCCAACAGTCGATTGTTGTTGTCGTTGAGCCCCATCTCCTTGCTCCTTGTACTGCTTGCCGGATCAATCTTCTCCCGAGACCCCTCCGGATTGAGCGCAAATCAGCTGACCCTTCCGGATTGAGCGCAATTTATCATTAACGTGCTTAAATGCTCAAATAACCCTACAGTAGAAGCCTCACAAACGGGCTACAAAATTGATCGTAACAATCCTGACTGATATAAATGCCTGTAACAACAATATATCTATCAACAACAAACGGGAGGGTCGGATCACATCTTGTCTGGCGGTTTAGGTTTTATATATATCTTTAAGTGATTTTGGTCACGGACCACTCAGGAAATGACGGGACCGCGAATCCCCCACCCTTCCTGGTTCGTGAATTTTTGGTCTTAACTAGGTTAAAGAGATATTCACGGTAATCCGGAGGGCTTCCGCGTTCCAAACTACCCTTCCGCCCCGACGGTTTAGGCCTACTAAGGGCGTTAATGTGAGCATCCGCTCGGCGCGGAGTGCTCGTTAACGGTTCTGCCGGTCATGATGTTAAAAAAGAATAACACCCAGGAGCGCCATAAAAACATCTATGTAACATTCGCCCGGAAGATACATATCGACGGAAAATAAAACTAAGTCCTAAGACGACTGGCCAACGTCTAAACAGAGCTTTACTTGCTTTTAACCGTCTCTACCAAGCCAGTACTTTCGGTGGTCTTTCTAACATCGGGTCGACAAAAACGTTACTGCTTTCGGCTTCGGTCAAAACACTCAAATTAACTAGATTACATGCAGAAATAGTGAGCTCATGGCTGGGTCTCAGTATCCCCAGACCACGAGATCACTCCTAAAATCAGGGCTACTACGATTTATTAAATTATTATTGTTTTTGTTCAGTAGATAAAAATCATCATCTCCATCGAAGATGGATCAACCCTTTCCCCCAACTCCTAGCTTCTCATCTTAGCAGAATAAACTCAGATGTTAATTAAATTCAATTTAGGACAAAATAGGGAAGCTAAAAGTTTATATAAGTTAATAAAAGTTCCAGTCCCGAGACCCCTCCGGATTCCTGAATCCGGGGAAATAAGGCTCTTATCTTCCTTCCGGAAGGCTGTTTTCCACCCTTCACCGTTGTTCGCAACGGCCTTGCAACTATTGTAGCGACACAATAGTTGCAACTCGGAACGGTCTCTGCTATTCCTGCAATCTGTTGTTGCTTCTCAATCACAATTTCCGTTGTTATCGCTATCGCAACTAATGTTGTTGTGTTTTTCTCTGGTTTTCTATCAAAAATGGCCGTTTCTGACGTTTCTCAGAAAATATGACGTCATACTTTGAATTTAAAATTTCAAAATACCAGAATATCTTGACCTTCACCGTTTTACTAATCGTCCCAATAACGTTGTTAATCACTTAAAACCGTCAATTCGGAAGGTGCGCTGCTAAAATTCCGAATCTGCTGAATTTGCATTTTGGTCCATTCTGGTCGAATGTCACACTTTTTGAGTAACTGCGAAACTTCAAGGCCGTGACGTATCTATATTTTTGAACGAATTTTTTAAAAAATTACTTCGTCACGGCAAGTAGACCCTTCCCAATTCGTTAAATTGAACGATTACCACCGTTAATTCTTCGAAACTACCAATTCTCTCACTCAAAAGTCACCAAAAGAAATTCGTTCTTGCCATGCATTTTGGCCGCCATTCTGGTCGAATGTCACATACTCCCCGGACAGCCCGATCAAAATCCTCTTGATCCTCTTGAAATTCATTAAATTGGCGCAGTGTCATTGAACAGAATTTACCAATTTCAATAATTTTTATCTGCATCATTTTGACTCACTGCAAATTACAAATGGCATCATGCTACACTGTTGTAACCTTGTAACTTTTTTCACTAATCTGCTTTTCCAGGATGTGATTCGAGATAAAAACATCCTTTCTGAGTTTTAGTGCCATTATCTTGACGTAAAACTTCTTCTCCTAGCTTTAAAATGTGTTGGGACGCAGGACAGTCTTGCCAACCAACAAACTAAAACTATCCTACTATGTTTCCTCTCTTCGTAAATTTAGTTGTTATTGGTCCTGAATATTAAATTTAGGAAACTCGGTGGTTCGGTCGAACAATGCTATAATCTACCTCTTCAAGAGAATACTCATGTCTTTCATGTCACCACAAAGTAAGCAGTCATCTTAGTTGATCAAAAACAGTCATGGCGGCTAGAATATTTCAATTATTTCTCTTTAAAATCTCTCTAAAAAATTATGAGTGTCTTCAAAAACACTTATTCAAATCACCATGCAAATTTATAAGTGCAACAATTTCCAAACTCAAAAATAACTAAAAGTTTTTCTTTCAATCAATTTCAATTTCAAGCTCAGTTGCTTGGTTTCTCATTTGAGTTTTTTTTCGCACAACAGCAATTCTGAAATTTATTTTCCTTTCTTTGCTACTCCTTCGTTCTTTCCTTTCTTTTGGTTCCTATCGTAGAAGATCTATAATTTCTAAATTTTTCCAATTTTTCTCCTTTTTGCATCTTGTCATTCGGCTTTTGTCACTGCTCCCTCTCCTCCTCCAGTGACATCCACTCCGCATTCTCGGTTTCAGTGTCTTGCAACACATCGGTGGACATTCTGACGCTGTTTGAGGCAGTCCTCCATCACCTCTGCTCTTCTACCTTTTGTTTGCAACAAGGAAGACGGCCCACATAAGTTTACCTATTTCTGCAGAAGCTGTTGTGGAGGCACAATGTCACATTCATCCCAGATCTTCATTCAACATTTCTTCTCTTTCTCTCCCATCACAATCATTCGTTTTCAATGTCCTCTTCACTGCGGTGGTCACTGCCTTCCGATGTGTCACAAAAGCCCGTTTGAAAGCTTCTGATTGACCCTATGTCCAGCTGGTACGAAATTTACACTCTGCTGTGCTTCGACATATGCTATGCTTTTTGACATCTCGTTCAAAGCTGCAGTCATGTAGGCTCTGAGCCATGGCATCAGTCGTCTCCTCGCCCATATTCTCTTCACTTGCACCGGAATATTCAAGATATCGCACATTGTCTCAAAAAGTTCTGAATCTTTTAGACAACCAAGTTCCTCTAACTGTTCTTCGGTCGGTGCTTCTTGTCGATTATTCTCCTTAACATGAGCTTCCAGCCATCGAGTCGCCATCATAACTCCAACTATTGCTATCGTTATGGGTTGTGATGAGTCTGGTAAACAATGGAGATTACTCCAGAGTCCGAGATCATCACCAGATTACTTCGCCCAGGATACCACCATGTTTGTAGCAAACAATGGCATGGGAACTCATCATGTGTCAACATGATGCTTCTCCAGTATCGTTTCCCCGACTCTTCCAGTAGCGGTTCCACTTCCATCATCACTCGGTGGATTTCATCATTCTCGTCTACTGTATATTAATCGTTCGCTGTTGATCCTCTCTGCTTGTGTCTCTCAAAATCACCGAAGTTTCAACTAGTATTGGCTCCCTTCCTAGTATCGGTACCAACTCGTCCTTGGTTCTTCCTGGATTTGCGGCAAACATCCCTGTGAGCAGCTCGTAAGATTTCTCCGACAATCTCGCAAGTCTTACACATTTTTGCACGGAGAAGGCTTGATCTACGATTGTCCTCGTACTCGTTATATCCACAGCTACAAAGTGTACTGGGTATCGGATTTTGTACATCGGCACGATGGTCGAGCCAACTAGGTATCTGGTTCTAGGCGGTCGGTGATAAGTTTCACTCTGCCTGATAATAATTTCCACTTTTTTCGATTCTCTCCATTTTCCAAAATACTTCTGTTCAGTTTGCAACACTTCTGGAAACACTTCTACCCTGATTGTTGTGACTATCTCATATTTCCGTTCTAGATTCAATAGTGACTCTAAAGAACCAAATATGCTGTAGAACCCTAGTGCAGTCACTAGATTCACTTCAGTTCCTCCATGGCAATCAGCGATTAGTTCTGTTTCCGTTTTTGCTTTCGTCACTATTTTTCCGAACAGTATCGTCAATTGCTTACGCTGTTTCGCAAGTGTCTTCACGCAGTCGAGTACTCCACACTTATGAGCTTCTAGTCCACAAAACTTCGCCAGACAGCTACCAGGTTTGACCCAATCTTCTCGTCCCCAGCCAGGCAAATCTACGTTATTCTCTCGGTTGCTCCTAGAGGCTGTTGTCGTCAAGTGTAGATGATGTTGCGGTCACACAATGTTGCATTTAATTCTCTTTGTACATCCTGCGTCGCTCGTAATTTCGAATCAGCATTGGGACTCGGACACTATAATGGTTTCATTAACTTCCACACCCACATCAGGCTCGTCCTCAGTAAATTATCCGAGAAACTCAACCCAAATTCCACTCGGTTATCAGAATTCGGTATGGAAGGTGCAGTCACCTTTTCTTCCAATACAAGTCCCAATTTGACCTGCTGACTGGCAATGCTTCTAATCGTTGGTACTCTCGACGACCAGAATCTCAGCAACACCGCTTTTTTGTAATCGAAGTGACAATCACGTATGTCCTCAAGTGACAAACACGTATGATGAAGAGATTATATGCCAATCCAACAATTCCAGACACATGATGGTATGACTTTTTTCTGATCGGTCCACAGTTTTCACTGGACTTCAACGGTGTCCCCATTGATTTTTTCGTAAGCCTTAGCTCCTTGTTCGAGAATCTTCGGATGCCATCGGTCTTCTTCCGGGGTTCTAGTTCTACAGGTTCTTTCATATTCATTGGCTTGCTTTCATGAATGTCCAACAGCGCTTATAAGATCAAAGTCTTCGCTAAATGACTACCTTCTCTCAGAATTTTTGCACAGGCACTCAACGATGGCACCGACATTTGTTTCAACATGAACCGGACTAAACAGAGAGCTTTTCTCCGTCTCGCACACGCTACTGCCGCTCCATCACAGATCATAAGGTCCCTTGAACTCCTCATCAAGAGCACCTTCTCTTCTTTCGACCTCTTCGTTTCTTCCGAGTCATACTCTTCTATCGTCAGCCCGTCATACACCAAGCAAATCTGAAATGAAACTCAGTTCTGACGTACGGTATCGCTATCAGAGCATGTATTTTCGGATTATTCGCATCTCTTCTTCAAAGTGACGTAGTACAGCAGCTCTCCAAGCTAATCTCATCAAATGCTCAACGTGTGCATTTCTGATGAGACTAACGTTCCATACGCCTTTTGCTTCATCGTCGTGCCCTGTATCTTTTCTTCCAGTTAACCTTACATGGCGTCTTTATTTTCTGGGTGTCCTCTAGCTGAGTTCATGTACTCCATTCGATACTGTCAATTGGTTAAACTCCAAGAGGTCAGCTGTCCTATGACGCTTCCCTTTCCCTGATTCATGCCTGATGGTCTGAAATTCCGAAGTGTACTTTCACTACATTGGCTGAGTATCTCCATTTCTAAGGTGGCTCCAGTAAGAGTGCGGTCACTCCTCTCGGTCTTATAACTGGCTGATCATAATTCTGCCATGAGGATGGGTGTCACCATCGTTACATCGGTCATCGTTCTGGATGTGCCAGGCAAGCTGTCATCGCCTTGCCCCATATCCTTGACATCATCGATTCGCTTTCGTTTAGCTGAGTTAACAGCTCTTGCTGAAATTTCAGAGTCCACTTTTTGTTTTGCCAGTTTTTGTTAACGTCACTTTTTTGCCCAAATTCATCTTCATGTCAATGGTATTGTCGATCACCATTGTTCCTTTCCTTTTTGACTTCTGGACAGGTATACAACCTCTTCGTTGTTTTTTGATGCGTCGCCTTGATCGGAAAGTTAGCTTCACTTTCATCAGTGGCCGAATCAGTAAAAACAATTCGTTCCTTTTCCCTTCACACTCGTCCAATTTGTCAAGGTTTTCCTGCATCAGTGGTCTGTTGAGACCTGTCTTCAACAAGGACTTGGTCCCGTAGAAATGCACTACTTCCAGATTTCCTCCGTGAAAGCAACTCTGTCCATGCCACAGCCTGTTTTGTTCTCATGATCTCTGTGGTGAGCTTCCTACTCTCCTTCTGGCACGGTTCCCAAGAAAGTTACTCGGGCTGCACGCTCTATTCTTCTCCTAGGAGGAGACTCCGTGAAAAGTTTCTTTGCAATGATTTTCATCTTGCCTGGAGACCTGTTCTCCAGCAAATCATGGGTTGTTTCCATAAAATCTGAGGGAGGTTTGAGCGCTGAAGTTTCATCTTCTCCTAGTTCAATCGTCCCTGTCAATGTTTCTGCTCTTACTTCGTCATCGTCCCAGAAATGGAAGTCAAAGCTAGACGCACGACCTACTGAGGCTCCATCGTAGTCCTTACCGCTTGGTCCTGTTCCATCGGTTCTTGCGGTTGACGGTCTTCTCTCTCCTCGTCGTCTCGCTTTTCATTCTTTCCTGTCACTGTCCTTGTTCGATGTTTGTCGTTTCGCCTGGAACCTTTGGCACGACTAGCTTGTCAGCTGATCGGTCTTCGTTTTCTCCGTGTTTTATCTTAACTTCCTCACAGCCGAAGGGCGCTAGAGCAGTCCTAGTCAGCAGTTTCTCAGTTATTGCCAACTCTGGTATCTTCGTCTTCACTATCAATGCGGCTTCTTGCAAGTCAGCCTTGCCTCTCATGATAGTTGGCGCCAGGTCCAACTTGGCCCTTTCTTCCTCGAATCTTCCTAGTTTCGGAGTGGCCGCGCTGCTCATCGACTCATCTACATCTGCAAAATGCGTGTATTGCAGCACGGCAACATTTCTGCATCTGAAGCACGGGTCCATAGATTCAGAGAACTTCGCCATCCTTCTTTCAATGGTCTCGAAGGCTCTCAACCTGATATTGTATACCACGGAGTCTGCTTCGAGCAACATCCTCCGGATTAAAAGAAATTCAGGTATTTCTTCTGGTAGTTTTTTTAATCACTCCAGTCTTCCGTTTCTTTTCTCACCTACGGATATGGGACTATCAATCGAGGAATTCTAGTTATTTCGCCGGTCGTTCTGTCGTAGGGTCTCAAATTCCACAGTTTTGGGAACAATTCGATATGAACTCTATCCACTTCGCCCATTCGGTCACGGAAGTGGCCATAGATGTTAACTGCGGTCATATCTGGCTCTGCTATCTTCGCGAACTGCAAGTCCTCGCTCATCAATTCGCGTAGCACATTCTGCTCACACCAATTGAGTATGCTCCCGTCCACTGCTGAAATGAGGTTCAGGTGCAACACTGACCTTTCATTTCGCGTCAGGGAATGCAAGCGTCCCTGCCGGACCGTATATCGTCGTCACAAACTCGCTGACTCCCTGATCAGTGCTAAGGGTTGTGTCCTCATAGCTAGGCTTAAATCAGTACGTGGGGGCATGCCTCCCACATAACATCGCACATCTTCTTCTTTTTCTATCGTCTTGTATTCTTCTGTTCGATTCCTAAGCGATTCTGCTGTAGGACGCATTGGATGATAGTATGTCTCAGATCCCGTTTTTTAGTGCAGGAAACGGTAGCCCTTTTCATATGGAGTTTTTTCACTTTTTCTCTCATCTGCTCGGGATAACGGGTTAAATTCATTAAAACTCTCAACTTTCCGTGCGTGATCGCGTTTAGTGTCATCATGATTCCATCCAGTGGGAGGTTTTGTATTCCCTCAGTGAGCAGCACTGCTGGTCCTTCTACAAAATTTTATGCTCCAAAAGTCACGAACAGTCCCAGGATTACTACGATAGATAATCCCGTGACGAACTTAAAGAATTCCCATATCAGATAGTGAGAGAGTTGTGGGCAAATTTTCGCCAGGAAGGACGCGATCCATCCTGGTCCCAACCCTTCCAACATGCTATCTGCCCTCTGGGAATCTTCTTCTCCTCTCACACTCTGCGTACAGGATGCTTCGAGTAATATCTGGCTCATCCTGTCTATGAAATCCGCTGGTTTCTCTCCTCCATTTTCAGCCAAATTCAGTTCTCTTACTAGGTAAGCGTGGATCTTCGTGATTTTCGTGGGGCCCCGCTCAAAAGCGTCCATGTCCAATTCGAGGCGTTAAAAGTCAAGTGCAGCCACTTGTTTGACTCCGGTTTCGTTCGCAAAACCATAGCTTTCAAATGAGCTTTAGTTTCTTTGGCAGTCTGACTCTTGGGGTCTTCCTTCTTCATCAAATTCCCCTCCTCTGAACCACGGATCATTAGACATTCCCACTATTACTTGACGATCATCGTCAACTCCCAGTTTAATTTTGAGCTGTCTGCTGAATTCGTACAGTTCCAATTCCAACATTTCACTTAACACCAGCATATGTAGCGAATGTTCTTTGAATCCTCTCATAGCGTTTAAGATATCCGAACATACTGCAGACAATTCCGACCGAAATGGCCTCAGATTCTTCCTCTTCACTCCGCGGTTTGGGACAGGTATGATCACATCTTATTTCATTTCTGAGAATAACGTTATCATTGCATACACAAACTTAAGACAATCCGGGAGGTGCACATATCCCGGGGATAACACGAACACTGGCTTTGACGTTATCTTCTTGAACCCGCTTTCCCTTAACACGTCCATGATCTCGCCCATGGACTCCAGAATATCTTTAATTTGGTTTGTCGTTGAACCCGATCGCCATTGATGTGGATTGCATCCAATCCATGTCGGTTCCCGCCAATACTTATACATCGGGACAGAACAAAGACTTAGAGGTATGCACGAAGTCCAAGCTCGCAATCACGAATATTTTGCTTTCCTCATCTCTGCTTTTTCGTATGCGGCGAAGATGGGCTCGTCTATTCAGAACTTCAATTCATCATATCTTCTAGCATCACCTTCTTGGGCTGCCTTTTTTTGGATAGGC
>NC_087066.1:56139374-56380670 GCF_963678635.1 Symsagittifera roscoffensis
CCACTATATTTTTTATGTCTATCCTGTCCACCACGAAGTCGTCTCCGCAAGGAATAAATTTCTTTGCGTTTCTTGTCCTTTCTTTTTGTCTTGTCTGCATTGAAAAAGGTAGATCCGGTTCAATGTTCTTTGGAAACTCTGTCTGTTCGGGATGTTCCCAGTCCTCTTCCGCATAGGGTAAGTTTTCCTCATCCGCCTCAATTATTTCAATAGGATCTAGGTCCAGCGGCGGACCTGTTCCTCCTTTCAGCGCCTCCATTGCCATCGTTCTTTTTCCTGGTGCCTTTCTCATTGACCTCGCAATCAGGGTACATCAGGTAATTGCCCTCCTTCATATCTTCAGGTATACATCAGTCTTCTCTGGATGAGTTATGCGGTTTAAAATTTGCAAAGTGCTCAGCTCGGCCGGTACTCAGTCTGTAAAAGCGTCCCTCTTGATGCCATTCCGTTATCATGAACTGTCCCCTCCACTTCTTCAGGAATTTCGTCGTTCCTTTCGGTAGTATCACGTTCTGAAAAACCAAACGCAATCTCCTACCGAGTAAGCTTTTGCACTTGCTGCCTTCTTGTCAAACCTTTTCCTCTGCCTCGCCTGAGCTTGTTGTGTATTGCGTCTATATAAATCGTTCAGCTCTTGCTGACGTCTGATTACATCCCTTTCATAGTGGCTTGTGGCAATGTTTTTTTACTTTCATAGTCTGGATAAAGGAAATTCGAAGGCAAGGACTTTTTAGTTCCAGTCAACATCATGTGCGGTCTAATTTCTGTTGTGGAATTCTGCGTACTGTTATAAGCTCCCATAACTTGTGGCAGATATCTATCCCAATCAGTCATATATCGGCAACAATACACCCTCAACATCGACACCAGAGTCCGATTTTGTCTTTCCACCAAGCCGTTTGTTTTGGTATGATACGTCGTGGAATGAGCCTAAGCTACTTGAGAACGTCACATGAGCTCTTTAGTAAGTTCTCCTACAAAAGCTGTTCCATTATCCGATTGGAATTTGATTAGACATCCATGTTCTGCTAGCCATGTATTGGTCAGATGACCGCATGTCTCTTCGGCTGAGGCAGTTATGCAGGGTACTGCCTCTGCATGCTTTGTGAAGTGATCGAGCATCACTAGAACCTGATTGTAGCCACTGTCTGTCACACATATCTTCTGGTGATCGATCTGCACCTCCTCATTGAATTCGGATGATTCGATCGTTATTTCCGAGGATTTTTCACCTGTTGGCATGACACACTTGCTGTCATCCACTTCTCGCATGCCTTCTTCCTTCCAGGCCATTGGATGCGCTTTAAGATCCTTTGGTATACTATGTTGATTACTTGGTGGCCCATCTGATCATATGACCCGAATAAAATTTCTGTTTGATAGAGTTGCGGTAACACTATCGCCTTGTATTTGCACAGGACCTTGTACTCCTCTCTTATTTTGCAAGCAACAATCCCATCCTTGTTCAGTTGTAACATTCCCTCTTTCTGCATATATTATTGTCTCAAGGTTCGGTTACTATCCTCTTCCAGATCTCCTTTATCTGGTGCCCCATTTTCGATCCACTTTTTTAAGTTACTTGTCACGAGGCTATTTTTCTGCGCTCTTAGTAAGTCCGCGAGTCTTATCTCGCCTTCAAGTATGTCTTCATGACCCTCAAATGACTGTTTAGCTCATTTTGTTGATGTGCGTCATCTTCCATCTTAACACACCAAACGGCTCTGTCTCTTGTTTAAATGGTTGAAGATCAGTCCTGACTGCCTCCTTCTGTGGTAAAAGGCTCATCGCATGTTTTGATACCGCTATCATCTCCAGGTCATCCGCCGCGATAACACAGACCTTCGCACTCTAAAACGGGTGGCAATCGCAATCACTTGCTCAAGTCTCCACCAGCAATATGTGGACTGCCAACTCTGACAATTCTGATCCTGTGCTTGAGTTCCAGTCCGAGTTTGTGTCATTCTCTGATTTCGTCGAGGTGTTGTCGACAGATGAGTCTGTCGTGGAACATGTCTCCACGGCAGATTCTGGTGTACACGATCTACTCATCCATCTGCACTCCACGGACAAAAATTTGTCCGCCTGATCTTGTCCATCTACGCATCCACTTTCTTCAAGATCCGACCCTCCGGACAAACTCTCTTGTTCTGGTTTTTTCGATTCGACTTCTATCAATTCTTGACATTCTTCTTCTGAGTCCCGATCTCATGTTCTTTTTCCTTGAATGTTGTTCTCATCAAAACGTTTTGAGGGATCGAGGATACTAGTTGCTGAACTACTGTCCTACAATCCCTTTCGTTTTTTTTTGTCTGGCGTTGTGATGGTTTTATTCGTACCTTCTGACTAGCTGTCAGCGATGACATAGCTGCTGCCCATTTAGAGTCGTCTCTAGTCACCTCTCTCTCCAACAATTCATCCAGCATCCGCATCAGTTCTGTTGCGGCGACCTGCACCATTTTATCCAGCAATGAGAGGCTGTTTATATTCATGCCGGAGAGTTCCTGTTGGACCAGATTTGAAGGTAGCAACAGATCCAAGAAAACCGGTTCCTTTATTCGTAAGATCTTAATTTCTGCCGCTTACTCCACTGGTAATTCAGTTTTTTCCAGAATTGGAAGGGAAGTGCTTCGTAAGTCTCTTTGTCCCAAAAGGAAAAACCTTCCCTGATTTTTGCCTGATTGGCCCGCTTCTGTTCCAATCTTTCATAAAAGTCGGTTTTTTTTACTGAGGCTGTCAGCATTTTATTGCTCGTCGCGCATCCTGTGCTCGATTATCTTGTGGTAGCCATCCAACCTGATGACTATCCAACGACCAATAAAACTCTGGTCCATCGAGTACGTTTTCAACCAGGATAGGGCTCGGTTATCCACACGCAACTTAAAGGGAGAGCTCCCCAAGTATGCGCGGTACTTCTCGAAGAACGTGACCAACGCTAACATTTCTGCTTTTGGTGCACCGTATTTCATTTCAGTGTCGCTCAACACCCTACTGCCATATGCGATGGGACTGAGAACTGTTCTCCCATTCCATTCTTAATCCCGATGCAGTATTCCTAAAATGGTTACCACTGAAGCATCAGTGTCGAGAGCATACATGCCCTTTTCTAGGGAGGGACATGCCTAGCACTGGCGTTTCGCACAGTTCCCGCTTTATATTCTCGAAGGCTTCCTGAGCTCTTTCATTCAATTCGAACTTCTTCCGTTTGATGTGAATCAGTTGCTGCATCGGGTAAAATTTGTCTGTGTATCCTTTAACAATTTCTCGGTAGTATTTTGCAAACGCTAGAAAACCTATAAGCTGCGTATTTGTCTTGGGAGCCTTCCATGTCAACACGGCCTCAACCGCATCCGGATCCGGTCTCACGCCATGCCTGTCAACCATTCTTCCCAGGTATTTTATTGAATCCCTAAAGATCTTTCATTTCGACAAACCAGCTCTGTTCTTGCAGTCGAAGACCTCATCGAGTCTGTCAATGTGGTCTGCCAAGGTGGGTGTCCCTATCGCTACGTAATCCACGTAGCACATCTTGAGTTTCCCGTACTTCTTCGTTATGCTGATCAAAGCCTGAGCCATTAGTCTTTGAAAGGTCGCCGTGGCATAGCAAAAGCCGAATGGCAACCTCTTCCATTGAATTAAGCCCAATTCAAGGGCAAATCCAGTCTTTTCTCTGTCATTTTTTCGGAGAGGCACATGCCAGAAGGCAGAATCCATGTCCAGAGTAACGAAAAACTTGGCATCACCATTTTTTGAGGGGCTCTAGTCTATACGTGGTATCGGGTAGGCGTCCTTTATGGTCACCGCGTTCAGGTAGCGAAAGTTGCAACAGAATCTTAGATCTTTCCCTTTCTTTTTAGCCATGATAAACCCACAATCCCAAGGTGACTTTGAGGGTTCTTATCGTTATCGTGCAGTATTTCAATTTGCGCTCGGCGCGCCTCCAATTTATGAGGTGTCATGCGCCTTGCGCTGCGGGGAACGGTGCCTCTTCTAGTTCAATTTCATGCTCGACGAAATTACAACAACCAACATCCGCCTTATGCTTTGAAAGAACGTCCGCGTTCCTACTTAAAACTGCCCATAGCAACTAAAACTCTCCTTCACATATCTTACCTCTTAAATGCTCTATCTCTGGCAAAACTGGTTTGTCAGACTGGAATTCATATGAAGAGAGGCATTCCGGAAAAATCGAGCAGCTCGACAAGCCAACATCCGTTTCGGATTTCATTGAAAGCATTTCGTTTAATGATTTTAATTTATTAATTCTTTAGAAAACCAGATCATTATTTGCATGAGTTGGAAGTACTTTACGTTTTAGGCTTCTTCATAGTCTGTCCTCAATAGTAAAGCGTAACCAAGTTTCCTTCCACGCTGGATTGAATTCGTTGTGTGCAGTGTATTCAACAATACACTCACACACAGCCCATTTCGTGTGACGGAAAAGCTCCCGCCTAAAACCTTGAGCTTTGACTGTATGGCTTGAGTAGCAAGCAAACCTGTTTACTATCACTCAGGGAATTTAAGTTTCTTAACCTGAAACTCGCTACTACTGCCTGCATGGGCTGCAATTTTACTTGTCTGTCCAAAAAAATTGGTATGATATTCTCATTAGTTATTATTCTATTTACTGGTTGCTTAACATTTTTCCTGTCTGGGTTACTAATCTTTATCAGTCCATTATTAAGGTCGATCATTACGTCGAAATTGCTGACAAAGTCGCGCGCCCTTCCAAATGAAATGATCCGATTCCTCCAGGTTCCTCACAATGGTGAAACTCATTCAGAGATTCCGTCCTCCCATGTGGAGGACTGTTATTGGAGTTCTCCCAGCCACGCAGATCGCTCCGCAGTTAGCGGCTGCCAATCTTAAGTTCGTCGGAATCAGTTCCTCCCTGGTGAAGCCCAATGTTTCCAATGCCTTATTGTCGGCGTTATAATGACCTCTGCTCCTGTGTCCAAAAGTCCTGCTACTGCGATCTTTTTCTCGTCGGTGTCTAGCAGATCTTGTTCCATCATGGCGTCATGACCAATTCTACGGACTTCAATTCTTCTTGACCCAAATATATCTGTCCTATTTGGTCATTGTCCTTTGTGACATAGGTTTCGGTGTAAACACTAATCCCATCGATGTTTAACATCACCTGATATTGTCCGTAAACTTCCACGTAACAACCGTGAAGTTTCTTTATTCGAGTGCCACCCGTTGTCAATGAGGCTCGCACGGCTCTCGATTCGGTGCGTGGCTCTGCTTGTCTCAGACAATCCGCATATATATTCAGATGTATCATGGTAAACTCCGGAGATTTACTTAGATTTCTGAGTACCTGGTGTCCTTCCACCGAAATTATTTACTGTATCTTGCTTCCATTGGCATCATCCCGAATGTCTGTCCGGAGATCACGTTCGATGCTTTTGTTTCTTCTTCCTGCTCGGTGCTTTTGTTTCTTCTACCTCAATTGCTTCAAAAGCGTTGAGCTGCTCGTGAGTTCTCTCGTTTTCGAGTTCGAGCTTGACTTTTTTGTCTTTCTCCCTTGTTGCCAATTCCTGTTGGACTCTATTGAACATCGAAGGATTATAATTTCTCATCAGAGTTCCAATTCTGTTTTCTCTAAGATGTCCCCCTTCTAAGGCCATTTGAGCGTTCGTTTCTACGTTTGCCCCCTCATTTTTTTAAAACGTATTTTGCCTAAGTTTCATTTAGGTCATATGAGCTACCAGCTGAAGAAAGGACGGGAGGAAGTGGTGTTTTTGTTCGTGCTTTTTTGCTAATCCATGCCTCTTGGCCGGCTGCGCCATCGTTGATCTTATCTTAGTATACAGCGCTTCGCTAATCTCGTCCTTTTTTTGATGGCATGTAAATTTTTTGTTTATGTCTGTTTCAATTTTTTTGATCTCGCTGTCAGTCAGATTCTTCCTCTCACTAAATTGTTCTGTCGGGTGGCTTTTTAACACTTTTGTCATCTGGGGTCTGTTTCACAATTTTAACATATCTCTTTGCAACTGCTTCAATCTCACATAATTATTTTTCCGGGTATTCTATTCAACTTCAGTTGAGACAAAAAACAATATCAATATCTGCAAAGAAATGAATTTCATTATATTTGTCTCTGACGGGCCGTTTTGGTCCAAATTTCAAGACTTCTGGCAACCACTGCGTCAAAATCACTTCATCTTCGATACTGACTGACCTATCATTGTAACAGTCGCCTACTTTGGTCACATATGAGGTTAAAGAAAAATAGGCCCTATAACCATTGGCTCAAGAGTCAGGGACACTATCTCTTGTGTTTTTCCACCTCGAACGGTCGGAGCCAATTCGGTTCACATGCGACATGAGACTAAAAACCCGTAACAGCTTAAAGGCCACTACCAAAACAACCCCCACTCTAGAAAATAAGAACGTCCCCATACTTAGGTCTCAAAATACCCAAAATACCCGAAAGCCGTTGAAAACAGGGTCGGAAGAGTCCGTACAGTTACTTTTTATTAGACAGTGAAACTTTGATCCATTTCAGATGAATCAACCTAAAACTCTCCTTACCTCAACATAACAATCATAAAACACACTCAAGAAAACTAAATTGAGTACTCACATATCGGCACACTCGAGAATTGGGATAACTAAATTAATCAGTAACTCTAGCATTAAGTATAATAACTTGAGAAGTTTGCTGCTAATAAATTCTAGCAAGGCAAATAAGTTTTGACTCGAGAATTAGGTTTTGGAACTTGACCATTGGGATACCCCAGCTGTCCACCTTTCCACTGAGGGTTCGCTCTGGTTCACTTCTTCTTTGTCTTTGCTCTGTTTACAATCGGTCTGCTTCCTATTCAGGATAGGACAGCTCTACTCGCGTTTGATTTATATCTGAAAATTGCGAATAGCAATTTCCCGCTGCTTTTTTCAAATACTTTTCCGCGATTGTAATTCGGTTGTTCTGATCTTGTCTTTCTGAGATTTTCAGTTTTCGCGAGAAAGTTGAGCATGACAGGCTCAATTCGAGTTTTTTTAAAATTACATTTCATTCAAAAATTACCTAGTTCGTATTCCTCAAGGTCAAACTTCCAAACATGACCGACTGGTACATACTCCCCGGACTCAAGATCGATGTCCTTATCGCGTGTTGCCGTCTGCCAGTGAATCCCCAAAATTCTGAGTGTAGCTCAAGATACAGTGCTTGTGGTCATTTACAGAAGTTTGCAGCAGACTTAAGTTTATCTACACCCCAAAATTCAGAACCATGTAAAATTGTCACATTATCGCTAAACAGCAATCAAAATCTGCATACACCTGCACCTTTAACTCTTGCTTTGCAAGCTAATGATTTAAAATTTCTTTTGTCCTATCCAATCAAAAAATTGTCTTGCAACATTTTGATTTACATAATATTTATAGCATATTAATAGCAATACTTTGTTTTGTTAAAATTTCTTTTTCGTGACCTCGGATTTCATCCGAGTTCACACTCGAGCCCCTTTTTTCCCTCTCAAGACTCAAGAAACCCACATTGAGCTCTCTGCTCATTTCGTATTCCTAGCCTTCGAGGTGCTAGGCCCTGATGAGTTTGACACCGTGATCTGCCTTAGCAGCGCTTCCTCATCATCGGAGCTGATTACGATCTCTTCCCACGCTTTTAATTATTCGAAGGATCGCATCCACTCCCTCTGCTCTTGCAACCTTTTTGCCTCATTTGGTAAACCTTTCACTTTCAATTCCCTGTTCAAGCAAAAGGAATTGTGCAGGCTCAAGCTCACGTTCTTCGCCAAGTCCTCCTCCAGTATCGACTCTCTCGCTTTGGTATTGTCTCTAGACACCCTACCGACTCTTTTCCAACCTGTCGTGATCGCATTTCGATGGGTCAACAGAGGTCTCTTGAAGGCTTCCGGTCCTATCTCTGCCAGGAACTGCCGATATTCTTTACTATGTTTTTTCATGTGGTCTTTCGTCATCATATACAACCGAGATGTTAACGTCGCTCGAAACAATGGAAAGAACCTTATGCGGCTACATACGTGCGTGACTTCCATTGTTATGGCGAATACCTTGCATGCAGTCTCGAACAACTAAAGCCTCCTGCTGTAATTTATAGCGTATATTGATTCTGCCGCTGGTGTCTCCGACTCCCGATATTTCGTCACATTTTCTTCGATCCATCGCAAAGCCAGCATCGTGCTCACCACCAAGAGTGTCACCTTTTGTCTGTGATCTGGTAATCCGATCGAACGAATCTCTTCCACGTCCCACACTAAACAGAGGTTTCAGTGATCCGGGTACCACACTGTCTGTGCCAAGCAATGGCATGGGCATACCCCATGTGTAATCTCTATGCTTCGGAGATTGCGTTCTCCCGAGGCTTCCAGCAGAGGCTCTACCTCCATCATTTTTTCGTGCGTCATATCATTTTCCTCCTGCGCTGGGACACTATTCATCGGCTTCCCGATGGCATTCTGTCTCTCGAAATCACTCGTGTTTTCGTCTTCTAAGCCCAAGAGTTCTTCCCCCCAGATTTCACTCAAGTCATCTCTTTGTCCCCTTGGCACCGTTCCCAGGATCTTTCTCAACAGCTTATAGGAATGATGCGACATTCGGGCCAGTCGTACGCATTTGGGTACCGAGAAGGCCTTGTCCACTAGTATCCTTTGGCTGAACACCTCCACCATTGCCATGTGCAATGGATTATGGCTCCCACATAGGTTGGCCATTACTGATCCCACCAAGGATTTTGCATTTACAGGCAGACCATAAGCTTCGCTCACGGGAAATTCCATCTCCGCCTCTAGAACAATTTTCCAACCTCTGATATGTTTCTGGGTGGTTTGCAACGCCATCGGCCACGACTCCACGCTTAACGCAGACACCAAATGGTGTTCAGACTCCAGCATCTCAAGTGATTGCAGACTACACATTCTAGAGAAGAACCCCAGCGCCGTTGCTATATTCACTGTAGTGTTCGTATAGCACTCAGCCATTATCTACACCTCGCTCTTCTCTTTTTCTGTTATGTCGCCAAACCAAGCGACTAGGTCTTCTCTCTGGAAAGATTGTATTCTGACACATGATCGTCCATCACGGGTGTGCTCTCCGCCTCTGCACGTCAAGTCAAGACAGCTGCCAGGTTCCAACTTCTTTACTGATCCTAGCTTACCCGTTGCTTCGCCCGACTCTTTACTCTGTGGTAGGATCAATTTGTGTATCACGTCCAAAGTTCCTAGGTCCTCATCTTTTGTTGATGTTAGCCTCACTCGTTCCGTGACTTCCTCAATCAAGCTTGCATGGGGACTTGGACGCCAGGAGGGTCTCAGCAATTTCCAAACCGTTACCAAATTTGTAGTCATCATGCCATTTCCATTCCCCATTCTCAATTCCACTCTCTTGCTCGAGCGCGGTACGCTTATCACCTTGGGTGTCGCCTCAAGTAGCAGGCCTAGGCTCGGTTTCTCCCTCTCCATTGAATCAATTACGATTATCTTCTCTGTCCAAAACTTCAATAGTTCCGTCACCTCGTGATTCCTGTGAGCGCTCCCGGCCTCTGAATTCAAGAAAGGGTTGTACGCTATCCCCATAACTCCAGACACATATTGGTACTCTCCGGCACCATATCTGTGTTGTTATTCAGGCCGGGATTCCTCGCCAAGTCGAACCCTCTCACGCCTCCGTCCACATTCCAGGACAACCATCTGGTCTGTTCTTGATTGGATATCCCTTCCGTCGTGTAGCCAACCATCAAAACAGCTTCTGTCGCTGATTCTCTGCATTCCCCCTGCGCCTCTAACTGCAGGATGGCATTCAACATCACCGCCATCCTCTCATCGATCTGGTTGTTGTCCAGATCCCTTAAGCGTTTGTACAGCTCATCGAGCGAGGGTCTCTTGAGTGCCGCAGGCATAGATTTCCAAAAGCGATCAGCCGTTGTCACAATCTTTAGATTATCTCACGTGTTAACCAACTCGAGAATTACCTTGTGAACCAACTTGAGAATTGCCTTACCTACTTGAGAAATTGAGAAATGCTTCCCTTCGAGTGTTGCTTGATCGTGAACTTATTCAAGACTTTTCTGGTCAAAACATTATCCCTCTATTTGTTTTATTAAAATAGTTCAATTGGAAGTTTTTTAAGAGCATGCAGATTCATTTAATGTTTTAGCACCGTCAACTCCATAAATTATAACTGTCATGCCAAAACCCATCTACCTGCTCCGAGGTCCCCGTGTACCCCTACTCGAGGTCCCCATGTACCCCTAACTCAAGACCTCCCTTATCCACCCGCAGTTCAGGCGATGCTCAAGTAGTATTTCTTGTGTATGTGTACCATTATTTCTGTTTCTGCGAAGACCACGTGTAGGATAGCGTACAGTTCCCTTGGGCTTAACTTGCCCCTGTTCGGGTCATAGACCGGCATCGAGACCTCCATTATTCCTCTTTCGACCATGAAGTCTCGCAGCCTTGTTAGTGCCAGCACCACGTGCTCAGGGTCTATTGTGTTCCTTTCATTGACCCTCGTTACCAGAAAGCACAAGTACTTCCCCGGAACCTGTGAGACTGATGGGGGAAGAGCAGCCATTCCTCCCAGCCCCGGTCTCTGCCTGAATAGAAACTCCACGTTCTGATACTCTCTCTTGAAGCCGGCCTCTAGTCTTGAATTGAAGCTCATGTCCGCCGTTATACAGATCGCGCTGGTCCTATCTGACAAGATGAAGTCACTGTACGTGATCAGGACATTCTCCGAGTATTCATTTGGAATTTCAAATTTTGTTTTGAAATTCCTCCCTGGTAGGCTCAGCCTCCTCCTCTTCCAGTTCCAGTTCACTTGTTTCTCTCACTTCCTTGAGCTTCTTTATCATCAAATTTCGGTGTGGGTAAGTCCTACCCCCACTCCCCGGACAAAAATATTTATCGACGTCCCCGTCGATGATGCTGGGTCTAAATTATCTGGAGTAATCTCGAGCGGCCTGTCTGTTGCTGTCCAACCGAAGAGGGGATCTTCCGTTTTCACGTATTTTTCCGCCGACACGTCGACTTGTTGAATGATTTGCCCCTCATCACTTCCGCTCTTGACATCGCGCATCCACTCTAGTATCCACTCAGTAGCTCTTTGCATAATTCATCAGGATGTATCTTATCAATCAAAAAGTCATCCCCGTACCTATTGTACCTCATGCCTGTCTGTTTGCGATTGCCACTCCTGGTTTCCGCTGGTATCGGCAAGTCTGGTTCTGTCCACTTCGGCATCTCGTCCTGCTCCGGATCGTTCCACCCTTCTTTCACAAAGGATTCCGCCTCTGAGTCCGCTTCTATCTTTTCATTATCATCCAAACTCAAGTCCTCGTTGCCATCATTTTTCTCTCTGATGCCCTTTGCGTTCACCTCGCAAGCTGGCTCCACCAATAGGTACTCGAGTCCCTCCATATTCTGCGGTACGCATCAGTCTTCTGGGGATGGGACATGAGGTTTCAAGTTTTCATAATGCGCTGCACGCCCCGTACTCAAGCGGTAGAACCGTCCTTGCTGGTGCACTTCCGTTATCATGAACGGTTCTCTCCGTGTCTTAAGTAGTTTCTTTGTCCCTTTGGGAGGTATAACATTCTGGAAGACCCAGACGTATTGGCCCACTGCATATGGTTTAAATTGCAGTATTTTCTCATCGTATTTCTTCCGCTGTCTCATTTGTGCTTGCGCTGTGTTCCTCCTGCAGAGCTCGTTTAGTTCCTGCTGTTTCTTAACCGCTTCTTTCACATAAGTTTGAGGCGATGTCTTTTTCCCTTTGTATTCTGGGTAAAAGAATGTTAGAGGCATCGCTCTTTCCCTGCCCGTCAACATCATGAAGGGACTGATTCCTGTTGTTGAGTGTTGCGTACTGTTGTATGCCCCTACCGCTTGCGGCAGATATTTATCCCAGTCTGTCATATATCTTGAGCAGTATACCCTCAGCATGTTCACCAACGTTCTATTCTGTCTCTCCCATAACCCGTTGGTCTGGGGATGGTAGGTCGTTGAGTGCGCTTCAGCAATGTGTGACCTCTTCATCAATTCTTTCGTCATGTCCCCCACGAAGGCTTTACCGTTGTCCGACAGAAATGTTATGGGACAACCCTACCGTGATATCCAATGTGTTATCAGGTGATCACAAGTCTCCTCTTCTCCTCATCCTTTCTCTTGCACGCTACCACCCCATCAGCTGTGTGATAGAGTAAATCTTTTCTTTCTTTGTAGAACTGGCTCAAGATATTGTAGCTGTCTTCTTCCAGGTCCCCCTTCTCTTTGTATCACGTCCGGATCCATTTGGAGAGGATACTTGTCATCTTGTCATTGTTTTGGGCCCTTATTAGATCCGACAGCCTATATCTCGCCTTGACATGTTCCTTCAACGCCATTATCTGACCATTCATTTCCCCAGGGTTGTGGATGTCATCTTTCAGCTTTACGCATACTATCCTTTTCATGATTTTTCTATCGTCTTCTGGCACCAGATTTGCTCTGACGTTTGAGTTGCACGATAGCTCCCTAAATGGTTTCCTCGACACTGCAATTTTCTCAAGTTCTTCACCTCCTCGCACTTCCTGCTGATCCAAGTTGTACGTTCCTGAGGAGGGATCCGTCTGTAGCTCCCTGTCGCGGTGTCTCATCTTCTCTTCCGCCAGTATCATGCATAGACTATCTTGGTCATCGCTGCTCTTCTCCGAATCTTCATCCCACTCTTCACACTCCCCGGACAATTTTTCTTTTCCAGCATCTTCTTCCACTGTGGGCCACTCCCCGGACTCTTGTCCTAGTCCACGTTGTTCAGCCTCCACCTTAAATGCCACTTTCTTCTTCATAACCCGAGTCCGCTCAAGTATGTCATCAGGGATTTTATCAACCAATGACTGCACGACTTCTTTCCCGTCAGATTTTTCTTTTATGGACTCCTCGCCACCACCCGCTTCATTTCTTCTCAATATCGTGACTTCCGGTTCCTCCTCACCCTTTTCTTTGATCACGGGTTTATCGTCTGCCAGTTTTTCGAGTAATCTCATCAAGTCTTCATCTATCTGTGCATCTCCCGTTTCTACCTGGTTGAGATCATAGCCTTTTGCCTTGAGCGTCTCCCTCACAGTTTTTGACTTGAGCATTATCCCTATTGGCATCTCTCGCGTCTTCTTCAAGATTGTTTTCTCTGGAGGCTCCTTTGGTATTTCGACGTGATCTTCTATAGGTTTGCCTGACTTGTCGAGCCATCTCGTTAGTGGAAGACTATCATACGTATCCATGAAGGAGAAGCCATCTTTGATTTCTTGCCTATCCGCCTCCCTCTGTTCCTGTCTCTCGTAGAACTCCGTCTTCTTACTCAAGCTATTGGCATTTTGATGTTCGTCACTTGTCCTATGCTCAATTATCATGTTGTATCCGTCCAGGCGAACTATCCACCTTCCAATGTAACTCTGGTCCATTGAGTACGTTTTTAGCCAGCTGAGTGCCCTGTTGTCGACTCGCAGCTTGAATGGCTCGCTGCCTAGATATGCTCTGCATTTTTTGACGAAGGCAACCACCGCGAACATCTCTGCTTTCGGCGCCCCGTACTTCACTTCCGTATCACTCAAGACTTTACTCCCGTACGCTATTGGTCTTAAGACTGTCTTCCCGTTCCATTCCTGTTCTTGATGGAGAATGCCAGAAATCGCGACTACCGACGCATCCGTGTCCAGCACAAACATTCCTTTTTCCGTTGGCATCCCTAGCACCGGTGCCTCGCACAACTCTTTCTTTATTCTCTGGAACGACTCTTTCGCCGCGTTGTTCCACGTGAACTTCTTGCCTTTGTGCCTCATTAGTTGTTGCATTGGGTATACTTTGTCCGCGTAGCCCTTGATGAACTCCCTGTAATAATTAGCAAAACTCAGGAAGCTCATCAACTGATGTTCCATTTTTGGCTATTTCCAGGTCAGAACCGCTTCTACTGCATCTGGGTCTGGTCTGATGCCGTGTCTGTCCACCATCCTTCCCAAGTATTTTATCGAGTCCTTGAGTATCTCGCACTTTGATAGTTTGCACTTTAGTCCCGACCTCTTCATGCATGCAAACACCTCGTCTAGTCGCTCGATGTGGTCTTCCAGTGTAGGCGTCGCCATTACCACATCATCCACGTAGCACTTTACCAAATTTCCGTATTTTGTTTTGTCACACCTATCAATGCGTGTGCCATCAACCGTTGAAATGTGGCCGTGGCATTGCAAAGACCAAATGGCATCCGTTTCCATTGAAACAGCCCTAGCTCGCAGGCGAACCCTGTTTTGTCCCTGTCCTGCTTCCTCCCAGTCCAAAAGGCCGAACCTAAATCAAGAGTCGTAAAAACTTTGCATCACCTAACTTCGAGAGGCTCTCATCAATTCTAGGTACGGGATAGGCATCCTTCACCGTGACGGAGTTCAGATACCGAAAGTGACAACAAAACCTCAATTGGTCGCCTTTCTTTTTGGCCATCACTACTCCACACGCCCATGGTGATTTGGATGGTTCTATCATATCATACTCTAGTAAAATCTTCATTTCTCTCCTACATGCATCCGATTTGTGTGGGGTCAAAATTACAACAATCAATGACTGCCTTATGTTTCGAAAAAAACATCCTCATTCCGCTCCAGTACATCCTTGATGGCTCCGAGCTGTTCGTCCGTTATCTTGCCCTTTAAATGTTCTATTTCCGGTAGAACCAGTTTATCCCTCTGCATTTCATCTAGTGTGGGTCTTTCCGGGAAATTCGAACAGCTCGAAAGTCCATCGTCTGTCTCTGACTTAAGTGATTTTACAAGACCTGATTATTCTTTTATTTTATTCAATCCTCTCAAGATAGAAATTTTGTCCCTATGATTGGGACAATCAATAACTTCATTTTGCTTTGGATTTTCAGTCATTTCATATCAAGTTTTTACGGGTAAACAATATCCCAGCTTTCTACCCCTTTGTATCGTGATGGGTATATCAAGAGTAATCAGCAAGACACTGACGCAGAGACCGCTCTTGGTTATCGAGAAGGATCTTCCTAAAACAGCAGCACTTTGACTATTAGGATTTGGGACTATGCATACTTGCTTATTGTCACTTAGTTTATTATAGTTTTTCATTCGCAAGCTTACACTTACAATTGCCGCTTCGTTCGATTTCAGCCTCACCCTCCTACTCAAGAATACCGGTGCTTTATTTTCATTCACCATTATTAAATTTACCGGTTTAATTGCGTACCTCCTATCCGCGTTCCGTATCCTGAACATAGCATTGTTTAAATCAATCGTTACGTCGAAGTTCCTGATGAAGTCTCTGTCTAAAATAAAATGGTCAGACTCATCTAGGTTTTCTACAACGAGAAAGCTCATCCACAGGTTTCGTTCCCCCAAGTTTCAATTGGTATAACACTCAAGACTGCCCCTGTATCAAGTAACCCGCGTAACTGAGTCTTCTTGCCACTTATGTCAAGCACATGTGCTGATACATCTGCCTCCATCCCGATGTGCATTGCATCTTCTTCCAACATGGCGCAGTGTCCAATCGATCTCACTTTCAATTCTTCTTTGCCCACGTAGATCTGTCCGGCTAAGTCTTTGTCGCATGTTATCATGGTTTTCGTGTAGATGTTTATCCCGTCTATGTTTAACATCACCTCATGCGGACCATAAGCCTCCGTATATCTGTTCTCGACGCGGACTGACTTGCTGTCACCTCTTGTTAGTAGTGCCCTCAGGGCTCTAGAAATTGTCTGCGGACTTATTGCACTTAAGTAATCTGCGTACACATCAATGTGCATTATTGTCTGATCGCTGGGTTTGCTTAGATTCCTCGCTACTTCGTGGCCGCCCACTGTGATTATTGACATTATCCTGGCTCCAATCTTCGTTTGGCCGAATGGCTCTTACGTCACTATTTCCAGAGTGTTGCAATTTCCACTCTTTGTTGCTCCTACTTCGGCTTCTGGCTTTGGCACTAACCCACTTAACGTCTCGTTCAGCTTCTGCCTTTCGATCTCCTGTTTCAATCGTTGCTCGATTTCCTTCGTGGCTAGGTCTTGTTTCACTTTGTTGATGGCCTCTGCAGCTGATCTCTCATAATTTATCTCCAGGGAATTGATGGCCTTGGCCTCCATGGCACTGCTGACTTGCGTTACTGCTTTCACCGTCTTGTTCGGTAATTCCGCACTCCGTGTCTCCGAATTCTTTGTTTCAAACTCTGTTTGTCTGTTTTTCTGGTTTTGCACCGCCGCCAACGCCAACTTGTGCTTGGGGTGACTCTGGTTCTTGACTGCTTCCCAAAACAATGGACAGTCCATCCTGAAGTGCCCCTCTTGATTGCAGAAGAAGCATCTCGCACCTGTTTTGATGATCAAGCCACTATAGAACTCGTGTTCTTCCATCTGGCTCATATCTTCCTCATCTGGTGCATATCCTAGGCTCTTCATGCCCTGCTTGTACGTCGTGCAATCCGCCACGTGATGATCCGCTGACCCGCAATTTGCGCATGATCTACGTTTGTCCATGTCATCTCTAGGCTTGTACCATGACGACCTTTGTGGTTGACTCCCCCCTTGCATATTCTTGTTCTCTGAATACGAGTACTTCTTAGGCTTCATCAGCATGTACTCCTTGACTTTTGTCTCATCTCTTCTGAAGTCTGTGCATTATCTTTCGACAGTGTGTAGTATGTTGCCCACATTGTTCTCAAGTCGTCGCTTTTTACCCCATCGATGAACTTCGAGGCGATGCTAAAGTTCCTTCTGTTGGTTGACTCCTCAGGATCACTTATTCGTCTCAAGCTCTCAAGATCATCCAGGAACCGATCAATTGATTAATCGTCCCTTTGCCTGTTCTTTTCAAATCTCATCATCGCTTGGTGACCCTTCATGCCTGACCCGATTCGATTCAACAATATCTCGAAGATCTTGTCCGCAGTGTCGCGTTCCTCCTCCTTCTTCGCAACCACACATTTTAACGCTGTTCCTTCTAGGTTGCTCAATATTGCCGTGCAGGCCTGTCTCTCGTCATTCAGATTGTCTTGTTCCAGGTGTAGTCTCATGACTTCTACCCATGCGTCGATGCACCCATCTGAGTCGTCATTAAATTCTTTCGGTTTCTTGAAGGTTTTCCTGGATTTGCCACCTCCTCTTTCGCTCGAGTCGGTGTTCCTCGTGGCGAAGGCCTCCAGTGTCCTATTCATAATTTCCAGGTGCTCGCCCACGTCATGGCATCCGGTCCCACGTTATTGTTCGTCGTGGAATCCCCTGGACCACTCGTCGTATTTGCGGTTCCACTCTTCATTATTGTCTTGCCACCCCCCCCCCCCCCCCCGGTACTGTGCTCGCTACATCTCGGGTTGGTGGTAATGGTGTTGACTCCCTTTTGTTCCGTTGTGGTTCCATGAAATCGACTCTGTTGCCTTGTGCTCGATTTGTTGCCAGATTGTCTTGTGTTATCGAGTTTCTCAAGATGACATCTAGTTTGGACTGTATGGCACACGAAGTCTCCGCTTTGTCTCTGCTCATAGTGTCCATCCTCGTTTCCAGATTCCCTAGCTTACTGTTCACGGTGTCATACCGTTGCTTCATTTCTTGCATGTCTTTTTTGATGTTCTTCTCTCGGCCTTTGTCAGTGGCCTCTACGTTGTCTGACATCTGCTGAAGCTTTTCCCCCGTCTCCTTGCCAGGTTAAAGTAGTTGTCCGGGTACTCGTTTTTGTTGTATCTTATTTCCTTCCTTATCACCTCTCGATCCTCCTCGCTGCACTTTAGTTTTTTGACAATCTGATCTAACTTCGCCATTAAATCTCCCAGCTCTAGAGAAGTTGTTGTTTTATGGTCAGCTGTTGCCCCATGACTAGCTGTTGCCCCATGTTTGACCTGATCATCGCCTTGGTTGGCTTCTATTGTTATCGTGGAAACTGTTCCAAAGGTTTTGCCTTTCTCGGCCTTTCTCGGCCACTATGTCTCTTGATTTCATTACAACCATCTTTGCGAACCTCTCTGTGAATGACGTTCTTTTCATTTGAGACTCGTCCTTTATGGTTTCCGGTGTGTTGCCCGTCGTGTCCTCCACAGTGTCTATCGGCGAGAATTCCATCGTCTTTTGTTTTTGTTCTTCTGCATTCGGCATCGGTTCCGACTCCGTTGTCTTCTTCTCCACCTCATCAACACTCTGATCTGGTGTCTCAAGACCAATCCTATAGCAGGTTCCTTTTGTCCTTCCTCAGCGCTCACTTTCGTCTTGTTCTCTTTTGCGCTTCTTGTGTTGACCATGCTCACTGAAAAGTTCTTTCTTGTTATTCTTGGGTCAAGCCCTACTTCGCCTCATGATTTTTATTTACAATTGCTTCTATTTACAATATTATGATTAACAAAATTCTATTATATGGATCAAGAATTTAAAAATAAAGAAAAAACCTTCCTACTTCCCTTACAGAATAAGGAAAAACTTTCAATTCGTGAACTTAATAAAATGGATTTTTTGCGATTTAATCGTTCGGACCGGTGCTTTTGCTTTTAATTGAGCGTTGAGCGATTTCGCACTGTCCCAAAACCTTTTAGTACCGTCACACAATTTTGTGTACCGTCCCAAGACTCCCTGGTACTGTCCCAAGACTTCTATGTACAGTCCCAAGACTCTCTGGTGCTGTCTCAAGACTCTTAGGTACTGTCCCAAGACTTCTCTTAACTGTCCCAAGACTGCTGTCCCCAGACTACACTGTCCCAAGACTCTCCGGTACTGTCCCAGGACTTCTTCATACTGTCCCAAGACTACTGTCCCAAGACTGTACTGTCCCAAGACTGCTGTCCCAAGACTGCTGTCCCAAGATCACCGTCCCAAGACTGCCTGTCCCAAGACCACTGTCCCAAGACTGCCCGTCCCAAGACTGCACTGTCCCAAGACCACTGTCCCAAGACCACTGTCCCAAGACTGCCTGTCTCAAGACTGCACTGTCCCAAGAACACTGTCCCAAGATCACTGTCCCAAGACTGCCTATCCCAAGACCACTGACCCAAGACTGCCTGTCCCAAGACTGCCTGTCCCAAGACCACTGTCCCAAGACTGCCTGTCCCAAGACTGCACTGTCCAAAGACTGCTGTCCCAATACCACTGTCCCAAGACCACTGTCCCAAGACTGCCCGTCCCAAGACCACTGTCCCAAGACTGCCTGTACCAAGACTGCACTGTCCCAAGACTGCTGTCCCAAGACCGCTGTCCCAAGACCACTGTCCCAAGACTGCCTGTCCAAGACCAATGTCCCAAGACTGCCTGTCCCAAGATGCACTGTCCCAAGACCACTGTCCCAAGACTGCCTGGTACTGTCCCAAGGCCACTATCCCAAGACTGTACTGTCCCAAGACTGTACTGTCCCCAGACTCTTCGGTACTGTCCCAGGACTTCTCTACTAATTGTTGGGACAGTGGGAACTCTTCTCTTTCGTTGTCGGGACTCTTGAACCACTGTATCTGAAACCACCACTTGAGCTCTAGTAAAAAAAATTCCCAAAAAACCCAATCTTACTGGCCAAAAAGTAGAATTACCAACCCCCCTGTATTTATCTTTCTTTTAATATTTTGATGCAAGTTGAAAATCAACTTGTTCGGGGTGTCTTGTGATCACTTGTTTGTTCAAAACCGATTAAATCTTTTTACCAAAAACCTGAAAATTTAAACAGGGAAAAAATGATAAAAACAGAAAAAAAACCCACATAAAATTCAAAGGTGACTTGTGTCAACCTTTTATTTGAAAAACGTCTGGTACCTGATTGCCACGCGTTTTCGTCCCCCCTGCTAGCGATCTTATGGGGTATCACAAAAGCTGTCTACGTCCGTTCCCCGCACCCGATCCGACCAGGGTACCTACCTTAATTCGATCTTAAATTTGGATATCCGCTTCTTATAATCAACGCGTGTGAGATTCTAATGTAACTAAATCGACGATGTCGATCAATTAGGTACTCTAATGTATCCCCCCTTTTTACAATTTACAACCGCCATCCTCTAACCTAACCAGCCCCCCTCCTAACCTCCCCCCTCTTTAGCCCCCCTCTTAAGCCGAAAATTACCTAAGTGCCCGGTGCTAAACCTCTTGAGAGAAAACCGTAGAACTTGTTTCCAGGCCTGCTTGAGTAAAAACGTTCCTCAAAACAGTGGGGTTCCGCTTATCCAATTTTACACTTATCTCCTATAATGTAATGTGGATTTCAACGATACCCGTTTGACCAATTTGATAACAACCCCGTCCTCTCTTGTTGTTCTGATTCCGTGCTGGTTGTCTCCTTGACGTGTCCTGCACCTGATCACCATCACCACTTTCCCACTTGGCTGGTCAGCTGTTCCAGTTAAGTCTCCTAATGGTCCAGCTAAGTCCCTGTGAACCACTTTCCTACTCGACTGGTCACCTCTTCCAGTTAAGTCTCCTAGTGGTCCAGCTAAGTCCCTGTGAACCACTTTCCTACTCGACTGGTCACCTCTTCCAGTTAAGTCTCCTAGTGGTCCAGCTAAGTTGCAAGCTATCTGAAAAACCTTAACAACGCCCCACACTCGGGCACCTTTTTAAATTGCTGAAATGATCGAAACGATCGGTCTTATAAAAACAGTATGGGTAAACTATTTAATTAATATAAAGGTTTGATCCAACTAATCTGGTGTCAAATCACGGTCATTTTTTTTGTTTTATGGTTTTTGATCCTTTTTCTATTCTTTTTCGGTTTTTGTTTCGCGTTTTGTCTTTTGCTCGTTTTTTGTCCCCCTAGTTACTCCCCTTACTCGGTTAGCTAAACCTCGTTCGGAGAGTTTTCTTAAAAAGCTATCACAGTACAACCGGAAGGTTTACACGTTCCGCTGAACCGTACCACCGGTACTCTATAATGTGCATGTAGCCTGGAGCTGTGTCAAGTGGGTTCGACTCCGTAGTCATGATGTCGTAAAAAGTTTGCTGCTAATAAATTCTAGCAAGGGAAATAAGTTTTGACTCGAGAATTAGGTTTTGGAACTTGACCATTGGGATAACCCAGCTGTCCACCTTTCCACTGAGGGTTCGCTCTGGTTCACTTCTTCTTTGTTTTTGCTCTGTTTACAATCGCTCTGCTTCCTATTCAGGATAGGACAGCTCTACTCGCGTTTGATTTATATCTGGAAATTGCGAATAGCCATTTCCCGCTGCTTTTTTCAAGTACTTTTCCGCGATTGTATTTCGGTTGTTCTGATCTTGTCTTTCTGAGATTTTCAGTTTTCGCGAGAAAGTTGAGCATGACAGGCTCAATTCGAATTTTTTAAAAATTACATTTCATCCCAAAATTACGTAGTTCGTATTCCTCAAGGTCAAACTTCTAAATATGACCGACTGGCACACATCTAAGTTTTTTAAAGGTCTATCCTGTCTTTCCGAAAGTTTTTCAATTTTTTTTTCCGGCTAATCAGGTTTGTGTCGGCTTATCAGTATATCTTCATTGATGAAAGGGTTATAAGCCATTCCAACGATTCCCGACACACAGTGGTACGACTTCTCTCTTATCGCTCCCCAGTAATCATTGGACTTCACAAGTGATCCCATAGACTTTTTAATGAGTCTGAGCTCTTTGTTGTAATTTTCCTTATTTTATCTATCGTCCTCAAGGGCTCCAATTCCAGAGGTTCTTTCATGTTCAATTTTAATGATTTTCTTTGATGAATGTCTACGAGTGCTTGTATTAATAGTGTTTGCCTTGGCTCGCGACCCTTGTTCATTATCTTCTCCGCGAGGTGTTTAGCGCTGTTGCCGACATTTGTGCGAACAAGAATCTGACAAAACAGAGCGTCTCTCAACATTGCTGCTCCTTCGCCTGGTTCGCACAAATATCCAGGCGAAGGAGCAGCAAATATCCAGGCGAAGGAGCTGCAAATCATGATCAGTACAGATTTTCTTTGGTTTCTTTACAGTTTAAAGATGAAGAATTCCGCTTGAGCAAAACAAGCATACTTGCATTGTTCGTTATCTTAATTGAGCTGACCAATTTAACGTATCTTTTATCATTAATCTAAGATCTTTATCTTCATTACCACTTTTCAGTTTGTTTCCTCGGAATACTAGCCTCGCTGTGTTGTTATCTTTCGTTTTTAGGAGCTAAGTTTGGAGTACTTATCGAAATTGAAAAAAGTCAATTTTGGTTGATCTAATATAATCTTACAGGTTTTTTTTATGTTGAATTTTTTAGTTTTTGATTTCTCTGGACCAATGAGCGAGAAATTGGTGTTGACATCGATATTGGCAGTTCCAAATAGTGCTATGCGAGTTTTAGTTTGTTTTAATTCTGTAGAAAAGCTTATAAGTTTTAAATTTTTTGATTAAGGCTTGTCTGATCGTTTCGATGTAAACAGTGAGAGTGATCATATTGTGGCAATCTGTTGAAGTCTTGGCAACTTTGTTAAACAGTTCATTATCTCTGTAATTTTTCTAGCTACGTAGTCAGTTCATTTCAATACAATTCGGAAATGTGTAAAAGATCTTCATTTTAAATGGGTTACTGCAAATTACTTTCAACTGGTTGTGGAAGTTCTTTTGTCCTCCCTTTCAAAACGAGAAACGAGAAAATTTTTTGCAAATAACTGAAGTCAGTAGTAAAAAAAACTCACCTTGGTTCCAATCCTACAGTTAACATTTTGTTATAATGTTGGGAAGAGAGTAAAACGTTTAGTATGAGGCCATTCACGGCAAGCAGTGAGTTAAGTTGCGGTGTAAAACGTTTTTTTTTTGTTATTTTTAAGTTCGTAGAATGGCACTCGACTAATTTTGATGAGATCTCGAAAATGGCAACTGAAACTGAGTGCGGCTATTATAGCCCGCTGGTTCAATGAAGAGATGTTGATTTTGCGTTATAATGTGAACCAAGCAAAGTAATCTTAGAGCTTTAAATTTTTTGTGGGTATTGATTTCTCTGGAGCAGTCTCAAATTGTGCAATGTGAGTTTTAGTTTGAATGTAGTTTCAAATTGTGCAATGTGAGTTTTAGTTTGAGTGTATATATTTGAGTTTGTATGATTGTTTTGATATAAATAGGGTGAGTGATCGTTTCGTGACAACCTGTTGAAGTCTTGATGTAACATTCGTCTACTACAGTCACACATGAGGCTTAAGAAAAATAGGCCCTATAACTATTGGCTCAGGAGTCAGGGACACTATCTCTTGTGTTTTTCCACCTCAAATCAGTCGGAGCCAATTCGGTTCGCTTGTGACATGAGACTACGACCCGCTACTGCTTAAGGCTACTACCAAAATATCCCCCCACTCTAGAATTAAGAACGTCCCCATACTTAGGTCTCAAAATACCCAAAATACATGAACGCCGTTAAAAACCGGGTTGGAACAATCCGTTAAGTTGCTTTTTTATTAGACAGTGGAACTTTGATCCATTTCAGATGGATCAACCTAAAACTCGCCTTACCTCAACATAACAATCATAAAACACACTCTAGAAATTAAATTAAGTACTCACATTGTAGCACGCTCAAGAACCAGGAAGTAAATAAGTCGGTAAACAACTCAAGAATCAACAAAGTAACTAAAATAAGTTTAATGTCAGTCAGTTTTAACAACAAGAACAAGTTTTTACTCTAGACTGCAGTTTTATGTGGACCATTGGGACACTCAAGCTGTCCACCTTTCCGTCGAAGGTTCACTCTGGTCCAGTTCGAATAATTGTTCTCTCGGGAATACTCTGTCTTCTATTTCAGATAGGACAGCTCTACTCTTGTTCACTATGATGGAAATTGCGAATTGCAATTTCACACTCGTTTTTATCTGACAACTTTCCCGCAATTGTTCTGAAATTGTTCTGAAATTGTTCTGAAATTGTTCTGAAATTGTTCTGATTTTCAGTTATCGCGAGAAAATCGTGCATGACATGTTCCATTCGAAATTTTGAAAAATTAAATTTCACTCCAAAATCAAGTGTTTTCTGCTCTTCTCAAGGTCAAACTTCCAAATATGACCGACTGGCACATACTCCCCGGACTCGAGATCGATGTCCTCATCGCGTGCTGTCTTCTGCCAGTGAGTCCCAGAAAACCGAGTGTTGCTCAAGATACAGTGCCAGTGGTCATTTACAGAAGTTTGCAGCAGACTTAAGCTTATCTACACCCCAAAATTCACAGCCATGTAAAATTTTCACACTATTGCTAAACAGCAATCAAAATCTGCACACACCTGCACCCTTGAATTTTCGCTTTTCAAGCCAATCATTTTAAAATCTCTTTTGTCCTATTCAATCAGGAAATTGTCATGCAGCATTTCGATTTATATAATAAATATAGTATATTAGTAACAATATTTGCTTTGTTAAAATTTCTTTTTCGTGAATCCAAGTTTCACTCGGATTCACACTCAAGCCCCCTTTCCCTCTCAAGACTCAAGATCCATCCGATTTGCCCATTCATCTCGTACTCTTCGCCTTGGAGGTACTGCATCCTGAAGTGCTAGATGCGGCAAACTGTCTCAACAGTTCCTCTTCATCATCGGAACTAATCACAATCTCCTCCCAAGCCTTCAGCTGTTCATAGGATCGCATCCATTCTCTCTGCTCCTGCAATCTCTTTGCTTGGTTGGGTAGTGCCTTCACCCTAGCTTCTCGGTTCAAGCAAAAGGAGTTGTGCAGGCTCAAACTCACGTTCTTCGCCAGGTCTTCCTCTAGTATCGACTCCCTCGCTTTGGTATTGTCTCTAGACATCTTACCCACTCTTTTCCATCCTGTCGTGATCGCATTACGATGGGTTAGCAGGGGTCTCTTGAAAGCTTCCGGCCTGGAACTGTCGATACTCTTTTTGATGTTTTCTCATGTGATCTTTCGTTGTCATGTACAACCAAGACGTCAGTGTCGCCCGAAACCATGGAAAGTACCTCAAGCGACTCCATACGTGCCTGACTTCCGTCGGTATGGCGAATACTTTGCACGCAGTCTCAAACAACTCGAGTCTCCTGCTGTAGTCTATCGCGTATATTGACTCAGCCGTTGGCGTCGTCGCCTCCCGATACTTCGTTATATTCTCTTCTATCCATCTCAGAGCTAACATCGTACTCACTACTAAGAGCGTCACCTTCTGCCGGTGATCCGGTAGTCCGATCGACCGAATCTCTTCTACATCCCACACCAGGCAAAGGTTCTTGTGATCTGGATACCACACCGTTTGTGCCAAACAGTGGCATGGGCATTCCCCATGAGAGATCTCAATGCTCCTGAGATTACGCTCCCCTGAGGCTTCCAAGAGAGGCTCAAGCTCCATCATTTTCTCGTGCATCGTGTCGTTGTCTTCCAGGTTCGGAGTACTTCCCACAGGTTTCCCGATCACGTTTTGTCTCTCGTGATCGCTCGTGTTTTCTCTTTCCAACTTCAGAAGATCTTCTCCCCAGATTTCGCTTAAGTCATCTCTCAATTCTTTTGGTACTGTCCCTTTGATTTTTCTCAACAACTTGTGCGAGTGATGCGACATCCGAGCCAACCTCACGCACTTGGGCACCGAGAAGGCCTTGTCCACCAGTATTCTCTGGCTGGACACTTCCACCATCGCCATGTGTAGCGGGTAGTGACTTCCGCACAAGTTGGCCATCATTGACCCTATCAGCGATTTCGCGTTCAATGGCAAGCCATAGGCTTCGCTCATGGGAAATCCCATTTCCGCCTCAAGCCCAACCTTCCAGCTCCGGATGTGTTTTTGAGTCACCTGCAACACCCCGGGCCATGATTCCACGCTCAACGCCGTCACCAAATGATGTTCAGATTCCAGTCTCTCCAGTGCCTGCAGACCACACATTCTCGAGAAGAATCCGAGAGCTGTCGCTATATTCACTGTGGTTCTCGCGTAACATTCCGCTACTATTTGCACTTCGCTTTTCTCCCTTTCTGTGATGTCTTCGAACCAAGTGACCAGGTCTTCTTTTTGAAACGACAGTATTCTGACGCATGACCGTCCATCGCAGATGTGCTCTCCGTTCCCACACGTGGAATCCAGACAGCTACCCGGTTCCAATTTCTTTGCTGACCCTGGGTCGCTCGTCCTTTCGCTTGGCTCTTGCATCTGGGGCGTGATCAGCTTATGTAGCACACTCAACTTCGCCAGATCTTCATCTTCCGTTGGTGCTAACCTCACTCGCTCAGTGGTTTCCTCGATCAGACTCGCATGGGGATGTGGACACCAGGAGGGTCTTAGTAGCTTCCATACCACTCCCAAGTTCGTGGTTAACCAGCCATTTCCACCGCCCATGTTCACTTCAACTCTCTTGTTTGAGCGCGGTATGCTTACCACCTCTGGTGTTTTCTCAAGAATCAGGCCCAGGCTCTGCCCCTCTTTTTCCACCGCGTCTATTTCCATTATTCTTTCTGTCCAAAACTTCAGTAGCTCCGCTACCTCATGGTTTCTGTGGGCTCCTCCAGCTTCTGAGTCTAAGAAGGGATTGTAGGCTATTCCCATCACTCCAGACACATGTTGGTATTCCCCCTTCTCACTGAGTCTCGAGTACTGTTCTGACGAGGCCAGGTTACGGTGAACATCATGTTCTTCCTCGAACTTCTTATTAGAGAACCTCCGTACCTCGTCCAGCTTCCGATGGTTCTCTAAGGATAGTCTGGAACCATCTTCTTTCTCTATTCCTGTACTCTGATATACGTTCAAGATGATCGTTGAGACCCTTTTCTCCATGGTTTTACTTCCACTTGCCCTCTGGTGGCATGCCAGGATGGTGCTATCAGACATCATTGACATTATCCATCTCAAGAAACATGTGGCATCTTTTCTTCTAGCCAGGCTCAAGCCTGAATTGTCCCTGGCCACGTGTTGCATCAGTGCCTGATACACCTCTAGCTTCTTGCTTCCCAACTTCAGCCTGTCATACGAGGTCAATGTCTCCAACTCTATTCCCACCAGACTCCAGGTGAACATTAATTGTCCCGCAGTTCTAACGAAGGGATTCGCCATTAGTGGCGGTGCTGATGAGGATGTCCTCATCGCCTCTTCAAAATGATCCTTCAACAAACTCTGCCAGGACCTCTTCAGATGACTTGCCATCTCTATCTTATTAACCTCGGCTTTTTGCTGGGTGGCCCAATTGCGTCGCTTGCGAGCTATTCCACTGTCCAACTTCTTCAGGCAGTCCTCCATTTCCTTCAATGTTTCGAGGGCCACCCACCACGTCCGGGAAGTGTTCCTCGTCTTGTTCCTCTCCAATGGATCACTCGTCACTTGTTTGCCCATGTCCTGATGTGCCTTCGAGATCCATTCTTTGCCGATCTCCACTTCCCCTACCTGTCCGTTCGTTGAACCTCTCTTCACGTTTACCTTCTGAGGCTTGAAGTCTTCTTCTGACGTCGAACTGGTGGAAACCTCTATTTCCTTTTCTACTTCAAGTGGTTTCCTGAGCTCCGAGCTATTCTTGTATGCCGCCGTCTTGCATCGGGCCAAAACGATGGGCGCCGTCTCTCTCAAGTTTCCTTCCGAAACAGCATCCACTGAAGGACTACCCCATCCTTCCACTTCTCTCTTCCTCTTGCGAGTCTTCACATCTCTGCTCGAGGGTGTTGTGGCTATCATCATTGATTCGACCTCTCCATCCACTCCTTCCAACTCTTGCCTCCCCCCTGCTCGAGCCTTAAGGATATTAGTACTTTTAATCATATTACTAGTCCCAACCTTATCCCTTTTTATATCATCAACCATTTTATTCACAGTTTTTTGTTTCAGAGTAGAGCTGTCCTCACATTTCTCTTTTCTAGTCTTCGATCGTGCGTTCCTCAGCTCCACTAGCTTGTTAAGCAGCTCTTTTCTTGCTTTCTCATCCAGGCCCGTTCCTATCAGGAGCGGTTCCCCGAATCTCACTACTGCGTCCCACAGTTCCTTCTTGAACTTGTCCAGCGTCGTCTCGCTGCCCACTTCTCGATTGAATTCCTCCAGGAACTCCTGCCAAGCGTCATCCTCGAGAGATCCCAAGAATATGTCCCTGTTCCCTTCGAACGTGTTCTTCTCCCTTTCCTCCGAGCTCAAGAGTAACATCCCCATATTGAAGGTCTCACCTGCCAATGGCAACTCTAGGTTCTTCCGCGGGGACGGAATCAGGGGTGGTGTGGCAGTATCTGCCCAATTCTCCTCGCTCAAATCTTTCAACAGCTCTTGAGTGGTGAGCTCCTCCCCTGATGGCCCTGGTTCAGGCGTGTTCCCCACTTCCATGTCTTCACCAGCTTCACTGAGAGTTTCATCCATACTCTCTTCTTCTGACTCATGTCTCCTTCTCTCGAGAATTTTCTTAAATCGGTCCTCGACGGGTCCGCTCCTCTTGTCTCCAGGTGTGTCCACGGACAGTGGTGATGGTGTCGCAGGATCCAGCTTTTTGTATTCCGTCAGTGCTACGTGCAGTTGACCTGCTGCATCTAGTTCTGTTCCTTCCTGTCTTATTTCCACCTGTTCCAAGCCATAGGGCGCCTTATATTTTCTCGTGGCAAATTTCATGTCGTCCACCAGTGCGACGTGCCCCTCCATCACGATCATCCTGCCATCATCCCATATGGGCAACATGTTCTCAAGTCCCTCCTTCTCAAGAGTTCTCAAGACCTTCCTCACCTCATACCCTGGGGGCTGCGAACCTCTACTCTTTTTCGCTTGCGTCGTCCACGAGTTTACCTTCATCTCGCTGGTATGGAAGTAGACCGCCGCCGTGTAGCCAATGAACAGGGGGTCCCAGCCATCAGTGAAATCCTTCTGCATTTCCTCCGCCGTCATCCTCGCCATTATGGAGGGAACTACCAAGGGACTATTCATTCCTAAGGTCATCCTCCTGACTATTGGGAATTCAGGCATGGTGGCCGGGAGGATTTCTTTCTCCATTATGGTCTCCAGCTCCCTCTTCACCAGTGCGAAGCACTCCTTCCAGGCAGGAATTCTCAAGATTTCTCGTCCGTCCGCCGTCAATGGGTTCAAGTTCCAGAATTTGGGATACATTTCAATGGGACCCTCTCGCTTGCCTCCCATTCTACATTGCATTTGACCCCTGAAGTTGCACACTATCAGCTCGGCATCTTTCACCTTTCCAAAGAGTACCGTGTTGCTCATTCGCGCCCTGAGCACCTCCTGCTGACACCAATTCAGCGCTGTACCATCCAGTACGCTGATGAGACTCAAGTGCGTCACCGAGTGACGATACGTTATCACCAGGGGATCTGGAAACGCGTACGTCACTGCTGGACCATAGATGCAGGTCACCACCTCCTCCAGACCTCGGATTATCCCCATTGGGTCCGACCTCGTTGCCAGGCACAGGTCCGTCAACAGAGGCATCCCTCTGTTCGCCTTCTCCCATTCTTCTCTCGAGGTTGGGTTCTCATCTTCACCCGTCATGTATCGATTCTGCATCATGAGGTATTGCACCAGCAGTGTCTTCAACCCTGCGGCACACTTGTAGGAGCTGGTTTCAATACTCGTGTGGACCCTCCCCATAGACAGAGGTTCTCCATATTCCATTAACCGATGAAACGACACCAATTCCCCATGGGTCAAGAGTACTAGCGCCAGATACCCATCAACTCGAAGTGTCTCCACTCCTCGACTAAACATGTATGCTGGGCCCATGTTGAACAAGTATCTGGGGTAGACCAAATACAGGGCCAAGAGCAGGCTGATGGGCATGCCCAGTATCTCCTGCACGAAGGCTCCAAAGATAGTCGCCGTGGTACCGAATACTCCTGCCAAGAATTCCTTCTCCCAGCAAGGACTCAAGAACTTGAGAATCTCGTAATCCCTCCGAGTCCTCAATTCGCCTTTGGCGTGCTCTCTCCAGAACCCTGCGATTGTCACTTCATTGGCGGCCGAGACAAATCTAGCCACCGTCATGTCTCTTACCTCGGCCAGCTCCAGTTGCTTCTCTAGGAAACTCCAGATTTGTTTCACGAGGAGTGGTGCTTCCTCCCTCGTTTTATTCGTGACGTTCTCCAGCCTTGGTGTCAGGAATGGCCACCAGCCATTCTCTTGAGTCAAGCGATATTTCATCGATTCTAACTGTTTCTCCGTCTCGACCACATTTCTCCTCTCGTTGCTGGGACCTCTAGACTTGCTGGTGGAATTTGCGACTTTCACCTCCATAAACCGGAACCACAGGCTGGCCGTCAACTGGTTTATCGCCGTGTGATCGTCCCCGATGACTGGGCTGAACTTGAGTTGTCTAGCAAAGTTCGATATCTCTAGCAAGAGTACCTCATCCAACACAATCAAGACGTCGGCTAGTCCGTAAAAGCCCCTCAGCGCATGAGATATGTCAGCCCATGCCGCTGGTAATTCTGATTTGTAAAGTCTCAAGTTCACTGGCTCCAGCTCTCGATTGGGGGCTGCCATCAGAATCCGCCATTCACTCCCTTCTGCTATCAAGATCAAGACCGCGTACACGAATTGTAGGGCGGGTGGCATGCTTGCGTATCCTGGGGATGTGGTAAACACCACCTTTGTCTTGGACCCAAATCTTGAGGCTACGTTCTCTTGTACCTCATTCATCGCCGCAAATAACGCCTGAATGGCCTCCCATATCTTCCTTGATGTCGGAACCTCCTTGCCCTTCAGTTGCTCAAGAAGTCCCATCGCATGCAGGTGGTCATTCATTCCTGCAAACAATAGCAGCTCAGGTTCACAGGGCATCTCCGACTTTATTGCCACCACTAGGGTCAACATCTGGTTCAATTCGGCTCCTGGCAAAGAGTATACCAGAGTCTCCGGCCAGAACAACTTGGGAGACGTTCCTTCGAAGTCCGATCCCGCCACAATGACTACTCTTGCAGCAGCTGGATCTGCTCTATCATAAACTGCCAGAGTCTTGGCCAATTGGGTGCCGCCACAGGGCTTCCCGTACCTGGGATCCTCTGCCAACTTGGGACCTTCGTAAGCAGCGTCAGGCAACTCCATTCCCCCCGGATTGAGTAGCTTGTCTACCACTTTTAATTGCGCCGGGGTTGCCAACTTGATCCTGGCGATGCCAGTTCGGTGCTTGGGAGGTTCTACTATAAGTCCAGGACTCCCTAGCAGCTTGAGAGGCCTATAGTTAATGGGTCCCATGATCGCTTTTGTGGGAATTCCAGTCAGGTCTGTAGTCTCCATTAACCTCGCTCTCGAGAAATGCGCCTCGTGTGCTTTCAACCAGTCTACGCAATGATGTCTATTCAAGTCCTCATGCGACACTCGTTCGATCCCCAGGGTTTCCGCCAACTCTCGTCTGCATTCCAAGGTCTCTAGATCCAGTTCCTTCACCTTCTCATGATATCTCAAGCGGGTAGTCTCCATAGACTTCTTTTCTCTCCTGCCATCTGCCACCACCACGGAGGACATCGCCGAGCCCGGAGGTGTTGATGACTCTACCTCCTCCGACTCCATTGGTGTGGCACTCTGCAATCGGGTCTGATTGCTCCTTGAACTGTCTCTAGTATCAACTCTCGCTCCCAAGCGACCAGCCAAGGCCCTCGAGGCAAGGAATGGTGGGTTGGGAGGTGGTCCTAAAGTGAATTGGGCTGTCTCCAGCAGGTCCGCTTCTAGCGTGTTTATATGTTCCTGGAAGACGTCGTTCAGCCACTCCGCTCCCCTTGGCCTATCGAAATGGATTCCATCTTTCGAGGTGTCTTCAGGGAATCCCTTGTTCTCCATGCGTTCAGCTATGTCCAGCAGCCTGAGAGGAAGCACACTCTTCCGGTGTATGTCTCGGATCATCTTGTTCAGGCTCCGCACCTTCTGGTTCATCTCTAGGGCGTGCTGATCAAACATCATGTTGTAGGGGACCGTGCATACCGTCAGCAGGATGGGGTCCATCTGGATCCTCAGTTCCTCAAGAAGGCAGCTCATCTTGTCGCACAGCCTCGCTACTTTCCTCGCTTCTCCCCTTGACACGTCGTTGGTCCCAACCATCAGGGTCACTGTGTAAACTTTGGTCATCCCTAGCATGTCCAGGGTTGCCAACATCTGTGGCGTGGCAGCTCCAGCGAAACTCAAGACTCCTGTCTGCCAATGGGACCGTATCTGGGTCAACACCCGCACCAGGCTATCCCCTATAATTAGGTGAACTGCACCCTCTGGCACACGAGGTGGCGCTAGATACTCCACCCAGGCTGCGTCATGGAAGCAGTCCCTCCTGGCTCCCTGTTCCGCACTCCAGTCCAGCCGATTGTGCCTGCGGTAGTTCCCTTCTGTATTCTTCTTATAGCTTGTGATCACGACATTCCTGACCGGCTGTTCCCTCCAAGTAGGGGGAAGCTCTGGCCTCGTCGATCTTTCACGACTCTGCTGCTGCAATTTCTCGCCTAGCTCCTTCAGGCGCGATGAGGCGCCACTCACCTGACTGCCACTCGAGGTCGAGGTTGGGGTATATCCTGGTAACACCACATCCATCAGAGGACGTACAGGTTGTGTCTCTAGGTTGCACAAGGAAGGCGTCACGTCATTCGGTATCCAGACCTCTAACCCTTCGCTCATATGTTCTCTGGCCTCGCGGTCAAGGTTGAATCGTCCTCTAGCCCTGGGAGCTTCATCCACCTCCATGCGCGACTCTGGCCTCGAGCTGGTCACCACTCGTTCGTTTGACCTGGCTCCCTTCTGTGCGTCAAGCTCGCGTTGTCGCTGTTCTATCCTTTCCAACTCCGACTTCAGTTGATCACGATTTGCGACGTTCTCCCGCACCCTCAGCTCCTGCTGATGTTCAGCCCTTAGCATCTCAAGTAATTTCGACGTCTGATCTCGCTCGTCGACTGCCTGGTCTCTCTCCAGCTGAAGCTTCTCCCTGTCCAGCTTCGCCTGATCCCGATCGAGGTTCGCTTTATTCCTTTCCTTCAGCGCCTTCTCGAGCTCTTTCTTTAGAACCCCCAGATCCGGATATGCCTCTGTCGTCTGTTGCGCTCGCGACATCGACGGCACCTTACTCGAGCTCTGGCCTGTGGATCTTGCTGTTGGTCTCGTCGGTAGCGGAAATTCTCCTGCGCCGTGTTCGGTGTTGTTACTCAGGCCAGGATTTCTTGCCAAGTCAAAGCCCCTTACTCCTCCATCCGCATTCCAAGATAACCATCTGGTCTGTTCTCGATTTGATATGCCCTCGGTGGTGTAGCCGACCATCAAGACAGCCTCCGTCGCAGACTCCCTGCACTCACCCTGGTCCTCCAACTGGAGGATCGCATTCAGCATCACCGCCATTCTCTCGTCTATCTGGGTGTAGTCCAGGTCCCTCAAGCGTCTGTACAGCTCGTCAAGAGTGGGCTTCTGCAGAGCCGCGGGCACGGAGTTCCAGAATCGGTCTGCCATTCTTTATAACTTCGGGATGTGTGCAGATAGATGTTAACCAGCTCAAGAATTACCTTACCAACTCAAGAATTACCTTACCAACTCAAGAATTACCTTACCAACTCAAGAATTACCTAGGAATTTTCTCTTGCAAGCACTTGCTGTAGATCCGGATTATCGCGTGTCCAATCACGATTCTCTTCTTCTGTTTCTCGCTTGAGTGTAGTTGGATATTCAACTTTGTTTTTCAAACTTGATCTGAAAACATAAAGCTCATTAAAACTTAGTATGTCACGTTCCTGACCTAGAGACCCCCCTTTTACCCATATGGTTAAAATCTTATCATTCTCATATCACTTAAAGCAATTCGATTGGATTTTCCCTTAAGAACATGCAGATTCATTTTATGTTTTAGCACCATCAATTCTTTCTTTTAAAATTCAATTGTCATGCCAATCACATCTTAAGATCCCTTTACCTGCGCCGCACCCCAGTACCAAACTCAAGACTCCTCCCTCACACCCGACTCGATACCTCCATGTACCCGACTCAGGCGATGCTCAAGTAGTACTTCTTGTGAAGATGCACCATTATCTCGGTTTCTGCAAAGACCACATGTAGGATAGCATACAATTCCCTCGAGCTCAGTTTGCCCCTGTTTGGGTTGTACACCGGCATCGAGACCTCCACTATTCCTCTTTCAATCATGAAGTCACGTAGTCTTGTCAGTGCCAATATCACGTGTTCGGGATCAATTATGTTTCTGTCGTTGACTCTCGTTACTAGGAAGCAGAGGTATTTGCCCGGGACTTGTGCCACTGATGGTGGAAGCGCTGCCATGCCTCCCAGTCCTGGCCTCTGTCTGAATAGAAACTCTACGTTCTGGTACTCTCTTTTGAAGTCAGCCTCCAATCTTGATTTGAAACTCATGTCCGCCGTGATGCAGATCGCGCTGGTCCTGTTTGACAGGATGAAGTCGCTATCCGTTATCATGATGTTCTCTGAGTATTCATTGGGTATTTCGAATTTCGTTTTGAAATTCCTTCCTATGGTAGGCTCTGGTTCTTCTTCCTCCAGTTCCAATCCGCTTGTTTCCCTCACTTCCTTGAGCTTCTTTATCATCAAATTTTCGGTGTGGGTAAGTCCTACCCCCACTCCCCGGACAAAAATATTTATCGACGTCCCCGTCGATGTAGTCGGGTCTGAATTGTCCTTAGGGATGTCCAGTGGCCTGTCTGTTGCTGTCCATCCGAAAAGAGGGTCCTCTGTCTTCATGTAATTTGCTGCTGATACATCGATTTGCTGAATGCTTTGTCCTTCGCGGCTCTCGTCCTTGACATCACGCATCCACTCTAGAATCCTCAAGTTCGTGTTCTCCCTCCTTTCTATCTCACTCTGTTCGAGATCCGTCTCCAATTCTGGCGTCGAGTAATCATCCTGCGGATAATGTCCACCATCGTCAATGACCTGCCATTCCTCTCCGGCCTCCAGTTCGCCTGCGCTTAGTAGTTCATCGCCCAACTTGTCTGGCTGTATCTTATCGATCAAGAAGTCATCCCCGTACCTATTGTACCTCATGCCTGTGCGTTTACGATTGCCAGTCCTGGTTTCCGGTGGTGTTGGTCGATCCGGCTCCATCCACTTCGGTACCTCGTTTTGCTCTGGGTCGTTCCAGTCTTCTTCTACAAATGAACCTGCATCCGACTCCACTTCTATCTTTTCGTTGTCGTCCAAACTCAAGTTCTCATTACCATCATTTTTCTCTCTAGTGCCTTTCTCATTCACTTCGCACGCTGGTTCCACCACCAGGTACTCAAGACCTTCCATGTCTTTTGGTAGGCACCAGTCCTCCGGGGACGGGACATGAGGCTTCAGATTTTCGTAATGTGCTGCTCGCCCTGTACTCAAGCGATAGAACCGTCCTTGTTGATGTACTTCCGTAATCATGAACGGTCCTCTCCATTTCTTGAGTAGTTTCTTTGTTCCCTTGGGCGGTATGACATTTTGGAAGACCCACACGTATTGGCCCACTTCGTATGGCTTTGCTCTTAGTATCTTTTCGTCATATTTCTTGCGTTGCCTCATTTGCGCTTGCGCCGTGTTTCTCCGACATAGCTCGTTTAGCTCTTGTTGTCTTTTGATCGCTTCCTTCACGTATGCTTGAGGTGACGTCCTCTTCCCCTCGTACTCCGGGTAGAAGAATGTTATAGGCGTTGCCCTTTCCCTGCCTGTCAACATCATGAAATGACTGATACCCGTCGTTGAGTGCTGAGTACTATTATAGGCTCCTACTACCTGTGGCAGGTACTTGTCCCAGTCCGTCATGTATCTCGAGCAGTACACCCTGAGCATGTTGACCAGTGTCCTGTTCTGTCTCTCTACCAACCCATTGGTCTGTGGATGATAGGTCGTCGAGTGCGCTTGAGCAATGTGTGATCTCTTCATCAATTCTTTTGTTAAGTCCCCCACAAAAGCCTTGCCGTTGTCCGACTGGAAAGTCATTGGACAACCATACCGCGATATCCAATGCGTTATCAGGTGATCACATGTCTCCTCTGCTGAGGCTGTCTGGCACGGAACCGCTTCCGCCAACTTGGTGAAGTGATCTATTATAACTAGTATTTGGTTATAACCCGACTCCGTCATGCAGATTTTCTGATGGTCTATCTGCACCACTTCATTGAATTCCGAACTTTCGACAGACTTGAGGGGAAACTTCATCTTCCTTGGGTCTTTTACTTGAAGGCATGCTAGGCAGGCATTCACCCATCTCTCGCAAGCTTTTCTCATTCCCGGCCAGTCGAACCTGTGAAGTATCCTTTGTTGTACTTTATCTATCCCCTGGTGGCCCATCTGGTCGTGTGATCTGAAAAGCACCTCCGTTTGGTACAATTGTGGTAGTATGATGAGGTTGTGTTTGTGTAATATTTTTTCCTCATCTCTTCTCTTGCACGCTACCACCCCTTCAGCTGTGTGATAAAGTAAATCTCTCTTTTCTTTGTAGAACTGGCTCAAGATCTTGTAGCTGTCTTCCTCAAGTTCCCCCTTCTCCTTGACTCCCGAATGGATCCATTTGGAGAGGTTACTTGTCATTTTGTCATTCTTCTGGGCCCTTATTAGGTCAGACAGCCTGTATCTCGCCTTAACGTGCTCCTTTAGCGCCATGATCTGTCCATTCATTTCACCAGGGTTGTGGATGTCATCGCTCAGCTTCACACATATCATCCTTTTCACGATTTTCATGTCGTCTTCTGGTACCAGATTCGTTCTGACGTTTGAGTTGCACGATAGTTCCCTTAGTGGTTTTCTTGAAACTGCTATTTTCTCGAGCTCTTCTCCACCTCGTACCTCTTGTATTTCCAGATTGTACGTCCCTGAAGATGGATCTGTCTGTAATTCCCTGTCGTGCTGTCTCATCTTCTCTTCCGCCAGTATCATGCATAGACTGTCTTGATCCTCACTGCTCTCATCCGAATCTTCATCCCATTCTTTACGCTCCCCGGACAATTTTCCTTCTCCGGTTCCGTCTTCTTCCATGAATCTGTACCACTCCCCGGACTCTTGATCTAGTCCCAGGTGTTCAATTTCTTCTCTGAATGTCACTTTCTTATCCCTGACTTTTGTTTGCTCCAGAATTTTCTCGGGGATTTTCTCAACTAGTGATCGCACAACTTCCTTGCTATCAGTGGTGCTTTCTTTTGAGATGTCAGTATTGTTCACTGTTTTTTCTCTCCGAAGTATGGTTAGTTCCGGTGCCTCCTGACCTTTCCCTTGGATCACGGGCTTATCATCTGATAGTTTCTCAAGCAACCCCATTAAGTCTTCATCTATTCGGACCGTTCCCTCCTCTACCTGGGTGAGATCATAACCTTTTGCCTTGAGTGTCTCCCTCACGATTTTGGACTTGAGCATTATTCCTATCGGAATCCCACTGCTTTTCTTCAAGATGGTCTTTTCAAGAGTTTCTTTCGGCAATTCGGGATGACCTTCAATCGGTTTGCCTGATTTGTCCAGCCATCTCGTGAGTGGAAGACTGTCGTACGTTTCTTTGTCCATGAAGGAGAAGCCATCTTTGATCTCAGGTCTGTCCGCCTCTCTTTGTTCTTGCCTCTCGTAGAACTCCGTCTTCTTACTCAAGCTGTCAGCATTTTGATGTTTATCTCGTGTTCTGTGCTCAATTATCATGTTGTATCCATCCAAGCGAACTATCCACCTCCCAATATAGCTCTGGTCCATTGAGTACGTTTTCAGCCAGCTTAGTGCTCGGTTGTCGACTCGCAGCTTGAAGGGCTTACTGCCTAGGTATGCTCTGTATTTTTCGACAAAGGTGACCACCGCGAACATCTCTGCTTTCGGTGCTCCGTACTTCATTTCTGTGTCACTTAGGACCTTGCTCCCGTATGCTATTGGTCTCAAGACTGTCTTCCCATTCCATTCTTGTTCTTGATGGAGAATCCCAGAAATAGCGACTACTGACGCGTCCGTGTCTAGCACGTACATCCCCTTCTCTGTCGGCATACCCAGTACTGGTGCCTCACACAGCTCTTTCTTTATCCTCTGGAATGACTCTTCTGCCGCGTTGTTCCACGTGAACTTCTTGCCCTTATGTCTCATTAGTTGTTGCATCGGGTATACCTTGTCCGCATAGCCCTTGATGAATTCTCTATAATAGTTGGCGAAACCCAGGAAGCTCATCAGCTGGTGCTCCGTCTTCGGTGATTTCCAGGTTAGGACTGCTTCCACGGCGTCCGGATCAGGTCTGATACCGTGCTTATCTACCATCCTGCCCAAGTATTTAATCGAGTCCTTGAGTATCTCGCTCTTTGATGGTTTACACTTCAGCCCCGATCTTTTCATGCACGCGAACACCTCGTCAAGCCTCTCGATGTGGTCTTCTAGTGTAGGCGTTGCTATTACCACGTCGTCCACGTAGCACATTACCAGGTTGCCGTACTTCTTCGTCACGCCTATCAACGCGTGTGCCATCAGCCGCTGAAACGTGGCATTTGCATTGCAGAGTCCAAACGGCATCCGTTTCCATTGAAACAGACCCAACTCGCAGGCGAACCCTGTCTTGTCCCTGTCTTGCTTCCTTAATGGTACCTGCCAAAAGGCCGAGCCTAAATCAAGAGTCGTAAAAAATTTCGCATCACCTAACTTCGAGAGGCTCTCATCAATTCTAGGTATGGGATAGGCATCCTTCACCGTGACGGAGTTCAGGTATCGAAAGTCACAACAAAACCTTAACTGGTCGCCTTTCTTTTTGGCCATCACTACTCCACACGCCCACGGTGACTTGGATGGTTCTATCATGTCATACTCTAGTAACGTTTCGATTTCTTTTCTACACGCGTCCGATTTGTGTGGGGTCATGCGCCTCGCCCCCTCCCTGTGTGGCACCGCGTTTTCCTCAAGTTCTATTTCATGTTCAACAAAATTACAACACCCGATATCCGCCTTATGCCTTGAAAAAACCTCCTCGTTCCGCTCTAGTACGTCCTTGATAGCTTCGAGCTGTTCATCTTTCAGTTTGCCCCTTAAATGTTCAATCTCCGGCAGAACCGGTTTATCAGTTTGCATTTCATCTAGCGTGGGTCGCTCTGGAAAGTTCGAACAGCTCGAAAGCCCATCGTCCGTTTCTGACTTAAGTGATTTGATAAGACCTGAAGAATCTTTTATTCTCTGCAATCGTCTCAAGATACAAATTTTGTCCCTGTGGTTGGGACAATCAACAACTTCATTTTGTTTTGAGTTTTCAATTGTTTCATATCGAGTTTTAACCGGTAAAGCATATCCCAGCTTCCTGCCTCTCTGTATCGTGATCGGTATATCAAGGGTATTCAACAAGACACTGACGCAGAGGCCGCTCTTCGTTATCGAAAATGATCTTCCTAAAACAGCAGCGCTTTGACTATTAGGACTTGGAACTATACACACTTGCTTGTTGTCACTTAGTTCATTATAATTTTTCATCCTCAAGCTTACGATTGCCGCTTCATTAGCTTTTAACCTCACTCTCCTACTCAAGAATACCGGTGCTTTGTTCTCATTTGCCATTATTAAATTTACCGGTTTGATTGCGTACCTCCTATCCGGGTTCCGTATCCTGAACATTGCATTATTTAGATCTATCGTTACGTCGAAATTCCTGATGAAGTCTCTGCCCAAAATGAATTGGTCAGATTCATCTAGGTTTTCTACCACGATGAAGCTCATCCACAGGTTACGTTCCCCCAAATTGAGGGCCATTATCGGCGTCCTGCCCAACACCCGAAGGGCCCCTTTGTTTGCAGCTGACAGCCGTATTCTCGAGTCTATCAAGTCACCTTTGTCAAAGCCCATCTTTTCCCATGTTTCGATTGGTATGACGCTCAAGACTGCTCCCGTGTCAAGTAATCCACGTAACTGAGTCTTTTTGCCATTTATGTCTAGCACGTGCCCTGTCACGTCTGCTTCCGTCCCGATGTGCATTGCATCTTCTTCAAGCATAGCACAGTGTCCAATCGATCTTACTTTCAATTCCTCTTTCCCTACATAGATTTGTCCAATTAGGTCTTCGTCGCATGTTATCATCGTCTTGGTATAGATGTTGATTCCATCTATATTTAGCATGACCTCGTGTGGACCATAAGCTTCAGTGTACCTATTATCAACACGTACCGACATGCTGCCCCCTCTCGTAAGTAGTGCCCTGAGCGCTCTGGAAGTCGTTTGTGGACTTATTCCACTCAAGTAGTCTGCATACACGTCAATGTGCATTATCGTCTGGTCGCTCGGCTCGCTCAAGTTTCTGGTTACCTCGTGTCCGCCCACTGTTATTATCGACATTATTCTTGCTCCGATTTTCGATATTCCAAAAGGTTTACCTGTCACCATTTTCACGGTGTTACAATTCCCGGTCTTCGTTGAGCCCGTTCTAGCCTCTGGTACTGAGTTCGATCTGATTAATGCTTCGTTGAAATTTTGTCTTTCGATTTCCAACTTTAGTCGTTGCTCTATTTCTTTCGCTGCCAGATCTTGTTTCACTTTGGCAATTGCTTCCGTCGCCGCTTTCTCATAATTTATCTCTAGAGAGCTTCCGGCTGCGGAGTCTAACGCACCGCTAACATGTGTGACAGCTTTCACTGTCTTCGTCGGCAATTCGGTGTTTGGTGCCCCTAAGTTCCTAGATTCGAACTCGTTTTGCCTGTTCCGCTGATTCTGCACCGCCGCTAATGCCAACTTATGTTTGGGGTGATTCTGGTCCTTGACCGCTTCCCAGAACAAGGGACAATCCATTCTGAAGTGCCCCTCCTGGTTACAGAAGAAGCATCTGGCGCCTATCTTGATGATTAAGCCATTGTAGTACTCGTGTTCCTCCATCTGACTCATATCCTCCTCATCCGGTGCATAACCTAGGCTCTTCATGCCTTGTTTGTACGTTGTGCAGTCAGCCACATGATGATCCGCTGACCCGCAGTTCGCGCATGATCTGCGCTTATCCATATCATCTCTAGGTTTGTACCATGATGACCTCTGGGGTTGACCTCCCCCTTGCGTGTTCCTGTTTTCAGAATATGAGTACTTCTTAGGTTTCATCAGCATGTATTCTCTTGATTTCTGTCTCATCTCTTCTGGGGTGGGTGCGCTGTCCTTCGACAATGTGTAGTATGTTGCTAACATTGTCCTTAAGTCATCACTTTTCACCCCATCAATGAACTTCGAGGCAATGCTAAAGTTCCGTCTGTTTGTCGACTCCTCTGGGTCACTCCTCCTTCTCAAGCTCTCGAGGTCATCTAGGAACCGATCTATTGACTCGTCGTCCCTCTGCCTTCTCTTTTCAAATCGCATCATCGCTTGGTGACCCTTCATGCCTGACCCGAATCGATTCAGCAATATCTCGAAGATCTTGTCCGCGGTGTCGCGTTCTTCCTCCTTCTTTGCGACCACGCATTTTAATGCCGTTCCTTCCAAGTTGCTCAGTATGGCTGTACATGCTTGTCTTTCGTCACTCAAGTTGTCTTGTTCTAGATGTAATCTCATCACTTCCACCCAAGTGTCAATGCATCCATCGGAGTCGTCCTTGAATTCTTTTGGCTTCTTGAATGTCTTTCTTGATTCTCCCTCTCTCCTGTCGCTCGAGTCAGTGTTCCTCGTGGCGAAGGCCTCTAGAGTCCTGTTCATCATCTCCCAAGTGCTGGCCCATGTCATATCATCCGGTCCTGTGTTGCTGTTAGCTGTTGAATCTCCCGGAGCAGTCGTTGTATTCGACGTTCCATTCTTCATTATTGTTTTCGCAGCTGTTGGTGCTATGCTTATCGCATCCCTGGTTAAGGGCAACGGTGTCGATTGCCGTTTGTTCCTTTGTGGTTCTACAAAGTCAACTCTGGTGCTTTGCGTACGATCCGCTGCCGGTCTTTCTTGTGGAGTGGAACCTCTCAAGATTGCATCCAACTTCGCCTGTATTGCACACGAACTCTCGGCTTGACTCTTGCTCATTGTGTCCATTCTCCTTTCCAGGCTCCCTAATTGGCTGTTGACATCATCATATCGGTTCTTCAACTGTTGCATGTCTGTTTTGATGTTCTTTTCTCGTTCTTCATTGGTGGCTTCTACCTTATCTGACATTTCCTTGAGTCTCTCATCTGTTGCCTTAGCTAGGTTAAAATAACTGTCTAGATACTCGTGCTTGTTGTATCTTATCTCCTTTTTTATCACCTCTCTGTCTTCTTCACTGTGCTTAAGTCTTTTGTCAATCTGATTTAATTTCGCCAACAAGTCACCCAGCTCAATGGTAGTCTCTTCATGGTCAGCTGTCGGTCTCTCTTCGGCCGTAGCCTCTGCTTTAGTTTGTTCCTCTCTTGGATTGGCTTCTGAGGTCTTCGTGCTCACTGTCCCAAATGTTCGTGCTCTTTCTGCTTTTGGTTCTTCAGTCACGTTTTCTTTTGTTTTTATTCCGAACATTATTCCCAATTTTTCCGTAAAAGATGTCCTCTTTACTTGAGAGTCTTCTTTCACCGTTTCTTCGGTGTTGCCTATTGCATCTTCCGCGTCATCTATCGGTGAGAACTCTATGGGTTTCTGGTTCGGTTCCTCTGCATTGGGCATTGGAGTTGACTCTGTCGCCATCTTCCTTGTTTCATCCACACTTTGATCGGGTGTCTCTAGATCAATCTCGATGGTGGGTTCTACTCGCTCCCCTTCCGTGCCCTCTTTCGCCCTGTTCTCCGCTGTACTCCTTGTGCTGACCATGTTAACTGAAAAGTTCGTCTTCGTTATCTTTGGGCCCGTTGATGTCGTTCCGCGCAGCGATGAATTATATTTCGTGTTTGATCCACTTGACCTTTTTTCGAGCACCGGTACCCTACTCCGCCTCATTATTTCTATTTACAACTGCTCCTATTTACAATTTTATTATATACACGATTCTATTCTAATAGTAAGTAGTAAAAAAAATAAAAAAAACGTGTTAAAAACCTTATCCAATTCTCTTTCTAAGACCTCCGAACAACTTTCCTTAATTTGGTCTTAACCGTACCTATTTCGATTTGTCTTATTCTGTCTTAAGACACACTTGTTGTGATTCTGCTTCAATTTTTATACCGTCCCAAGACTATTCGTCACTATCACAGTACTCTCCGCTAGTGTCCTAAGACCCTTGTACCAAGACTACTGTCCCAAGACTAGTGTCCCAAGACTACTGTCCCAAGACTAGTGTCCCAAGGCTAGTGTCCCAAGATTACTGTCCCAAGACCACTGTCCCAAGACTAGTGTCCCAAGGGTAGTGTCCCAAGACCAGTGTCCCAAGGCTAGTGTCCCAAGACTAGTGTCCCAAGGCTAGTGTCCCAAGACTACTGTCCCAAGACTAGTGTCCCAAAGGTAGTGTCCCAAGACCAGTGTCCCAAGGCTGGTGTCCCAAGACTACTGTCCCAAGGCTAGTGTCCCAAGACTACTGTCCCAAGACCAGTGTCCCAAGGCTAGTGTCCCAAGACTAGTGTCCCAAGACCACTGTCCCAAGACCACTGTCCCAAGACCACTGTCCCAAGACCCTGTCCCAAGACCACTGTCCCAAGACCCTGTCCCAAGACCCCTGTCCCAAGACCCTGTCCCAAGACCACTGTCCCAAGACCCTGTCCCAAGACCCTGTCCCAAGACCCTTGTCCCAAGACCACTGTCCCAAGACCCTGTCCCAAGACCACTGTCCCAAGACCCTGTCCCAAGACCACTGTCCCAAGACCACTGTCCCAAGACCCTGTCCCAAGACCACTGTCCCAAGACCCTGTCCCAAGACCACTGTCCCAAGACTGCTCTGTCCCAACACTTCTTCGGTACTGTCCCAAGACTCGTCACGGAGTGTCTTCCTCGTTGTAGGGACTTCTTGTATCACCGTACCTTGTACCACCACTCAAGCTCTAGTAAAATTTTCCCAAAAACCCTCTCTTAAAAGCCAAATGCTGACCCCCCTCTTCTTTTTGGTTGTTTCTATTTCAATGTAGGTGCGCAGGTATCTTGTGATCACCTGTTCGTATAAAACCAAACACAAATCCTCACTAAAATGCAACAAAAATCTAAGTAAGAAAAATAATAAAAACAGAAAAATGAGCCCATCTGAAATTCAAAGGTGACCAATGTCTACCTTTCGTCTAAAAAAAATGTCTGGTACCTAATTGCCACGCGTTTTCCTCCCCCACTAGTGATCTTATGGGGTATCACAAAAGCTGTCTATATCCGGTCCCCCCTACCAAACCAACCAGCGTACCAGTCTTAACTCGAGTTGAATTTTGGATCTCCACCTAATATTACCAACGCGTGTTAATTTCTAATGTAACTAAGTCAACGATGTCGACTAATTAGTTACTCTAATTTCCCCCTTTTTACAATTTACAACCGCCAACCTCTAACTTAACCAGTCCCCCTTCTAACCTCCCCCCTTTCTAGCCCCCCTTCTTAAGCCTAAAAGTTACTTTAAGCGCCGGGTGCTAAACCTCTCAAGAGAAAACCGTAGACCTGTTTCCAGGCCTGCTCAAGTAAAAACGTTCCTCAAAACTGGGGGATTTCGCTTATCCAATTTTACACTTATCTCCTATAATGTAATGTGGATTCTAACGATACCCGTTCTGCCCAACTTGAGAACTCGAGAATTGCCAAATCCCTCTTGGCTGCTTTCCCACTCGACTGGTCACCTGTTCCAGTCCAGTCTCCTATTGGTTCAGCTAAGTGTCCCTGAACCACTTTCCCACTCGGCTGGTCACCTCTTCCAATCAAGTCTCCTATTGGTTCAGCTCAAGTGTCCCTGAACCACTTTCCCACTCGGCTGGTCACCTCTTCCAGTCAAGTCTCCTATTGGTCCAGCTAAGTTCCAAGCTATCTGAAAACCCTTGACAACGCCCCACTTCGGGCACTTTATTCAGTTTACTGGTTTAAATTGCTAGGTTGATCGAAACAATCGAACTTGTAAAACAGTATGGGTATACTATTTAATTAATATAAAGGTTTGATCCAACTAATCTGGTGTCAAAGTCACTGTCTTTTTTCGTTTTATGGTTTTTGTTCCTTTTTCTATTCTTTTTTGGTTTTTGTTTTGCTTTTTGTCTTTTTGCTCGTGTTTTTGTCCCCCTAGTTGCCCCCCTTTACTCGGTTAGCTAAGCCTCGTTCGGAGAGCGTACCAGGAAATTTTCTCGAGTTTTCTTAAAAAGCTATCACGGTACAACCGGAAGGTTTGCACGTTCCTGTCGAACCGTACCGCCGGTACTCTAGAATGGGCATTCAGCCCGAAGCTGTCTCAAGTGGGTTCGACTCCGTAGTCTTGATGTCGTAAACACCCAGGAGCGCCATAAAAACACTATGTAACATTCGTCTACTACAGTCACACATGAGGCTTAAGAAAAATAGGCCCTATAACTATTGGCTCAGGAGTCAGGGACACTATCTCTTGTGTTTTTCCACCTCAAATCAGTCGGAGCCAATTCGGTTCGCTTGTGACATGAGACTACGACCCGCTACTGCTTAAGGCTACTACCAAAATATCCCCCCACTCTAGAATTAAGAACGTCCCCATACTTAGGTCTCAAAATACCCAAAATACATGAACGCCGTTAAAAACCGGGTATGAACAATCCGTTAAGTTGCTTTTTTATTAGACAGTGGAACTTTGATCCATTTCAGATGGATCAACCTAAAACTCGCCTTACCTCAACATAACAATCATAAAACACACTCTAGAAATTAAATTAAGTACTCACATTGTAGCACGCTCAAGAACCAGGAAGTAAATAAGTCGGTAAACAACTCAAGAATCAACAAAGTAACTAAAATAAGTTTAATGTCAGTCAGTTTTAACAACAAGAACAAGTTTTTACTCTAGACTGCAGTTTTATGTTGACCATTGGGACACTCAAGCTGTCCACCTTTCCGTCGAAGGTTCACTCTGGTCCAGTTCGAATAATTGTTCTCTCGGGAATACTCTGTCTTCTATTTCAGATAGGACAGCTCTACTCTTGTTCACTATGATGGAAATTGCGAATTGCAATTTCACACTCGTTTTTATCTGACAACTTTCCCGCAATTGTTCTGAAATTGTTCTGAAATTGTTCTGAAATTGTTCTGAAATTGTTCTGATTTTCAGTTATCGCGAGAAAATCGTGCATGACATGTTCCATTCGAAATTTTGAAAAATTAAATTTCACTCCAAAATCAAGTGTTTTCTGCTCTTCTCATGTAACATTCGTCTACTACAGTCACACATGAGGCTTAAGAAAAATAGGCCCTATAACCACTGGCTCAAGGGTCAGGGACACTATCTCTTGTGTTTTTCTACCTCAAGAACGGTCGGAGCCAGTTCGGTTCGCTTGTGACATGAGACTACGACCCGTTACAGCTTAAAGGCTACTACTAAAATATCCCCCCACTCTAGAATTAGAAACGTCCCCATACTTAGGTCTCTAGATACCCAAAATTCATGAACGCCGTTAAAAACCGGGTCGGAACAATCCGTTAAGTTGCTTTTTTTATTAGACAGTGGAACTTTGATCCATTTCAGATGGATCAACCTAAAACTCGCCTTACCTCAACATAACAATCATAAAACACACTCTAGAAATTTAAATTAAGGACTCACATGTTGATGCGCTCAAGCACAGGAAGTAATTAAATGGGTGAGCAACTCTAGAATTAACTAAGGTGACTAGATAAGTTCAATGTTTATCAGTTTGAATGGTAAGGGTAAGTTTGAACTCAAGAACGAAGTTTTATGTGGACCATTGGGACACTCAAGCTGTCCACCTTTCCGTCGAAGGTTCACTCTGGTCCAGTTCGAATAATTACTCTCTCGGGAATACTCTGTCTTCTATTTCAGATAGGACAGCTCTACTCTTGTTCACTATGATGGAAATTGCGAATAGCAATTTCCCACTCGTTTTTATCTAACAACTTTCCCGCAATTGTTCTAAAATTGTTCTCTTTTCTTTTTCTGATTTTCAGTTCTCGCGAGAAAATCGTGCATGACATGTTCCATTCGAAATTTTAAAAATTTAAATTTCACTCCAAAATCAAGTGTTTTCTGCTCTTCTCAAGGTCAAACTTCCAAATATGACCGACTGGCACATACTCCCCGGACTCGAGATCGATGTCCTCATCGCGCGCTGTCTTCTGCCAGTGAGTCCCAGAAAAACCGAGTGTTGCTCAAGATACAGTGCCAGTGGTCATTTACAGAAGTTTGCAGCAGATTTAAGATTATCTACACCCCAAAATTCACGACCATTTAAAATTTTCACACTATTGCTAAATAGCAACCAAAATCTGCATTTACCTGCACCTTTGAATTTTCGCTTTTCAAGCCAATCATTTAAAAATCTCTTTTGTCCTATTCAATCAGGAAATTGTCATGCAGCATTTTGATTTATATAATAGATATAGTATATTAGTAACAATATTTGCTTTGTTAAAATTTCTTTTTCGTGAATCCAAGTTTCACTCGGATTCACACTCAAGCCCCCTTTCCCTCTCAAGACTCAAGATCCATCCGATTTGCCCATTCATCTCGTACTCTTCGCCTTGGAGGTACTGCATCCTGAAGTGCTAGATGCGGCAAACTGTCTCAACAGTTCCTCTTCATCATCGGAACTAATCACAATCTCCTCCCAAGCCTTCAGCTGTTCATAGGATCGCATCCATTCTCTCTGCTCCTGCAATCTCTTTGCTTGGTTGGGTAGTGCCTTCACCCTAGCTTCTCGGTTCAAGCAAAAGGAGTTGTGCAGGCTCAAGCTCACGTTCTTCGCCAGGTCTTCCTCTAGTATCGACTCCCTCGCTTTGGTATTGTCTCTAGACATCTTACCCACTCTCTTCCATCCCGTCGTGATCGCATTACGATGGGTTAGCAGGGGTCTCTTGAAAGCTTCCGGCCCAATCTCGGCCTGGAACTGTCGATACTCCTTTTGATGTTTTCTCATGTGATCTTTCGTTGCCCTGTACAGCCAAGACGTCAGTGTCGCCCGAAACCATGGAAAGTACCTCAAGCGACTCCATACGTGCCTGACTTCCGTCGGTATGGCGAATACTTTGCACGCAGTCTCAAACAACTCAAGTCTCCTGCTGTAGTCTATCGCGTATATTGACTCAGCCGTTGGCGTCGTCGCCTCCCGATACTTCGTTATATTCTCTTCTATCCATCTCAGAGCTAACATCGTACTCACTACTAAGAGCGTCACCTTCTGCCGGTGATCCGGTAGTCCGATCGACCGAATCTCTTCCACATCCCACACCAGGCAAAGGTTCTTGTGATCTGGATACCACACCGTTTGTGCCAAACAGTGGCATGGGCATTCCCCATGAGAGATCTCAATGCTCCTGAGATTACGCTCCCCTGAGGCTTCCAAGAGAGGCTCAAGCTCCATCATTTTCTCGTGCATCGTGTCGTTGTCTTCCAGGTTTGGAGTACTTCCCACAGGTTTCCCGATCACGTTTTGTCTCTCGTGATCGCTTGTGTTTTCTCTTTCCAACTTCAGAAGATCTTCTCCCCAGATTTCGCTTAAGTCATCTCTCAATTCTTTTGGTACTGTCCCTTTGATTTTTCTCAACAACTTGTGCGAGTGATGCGACATCCGAGCCAACCTCACGCACTTGGGCACTGAGAAGGCCTTGTCCACCAGTATTCTCTGGCTGGACACTTCCACCATCGCCATGTGTAGCGGGTAGTGACTTCCGCACAAGTTGGCCATCATTGACCCTATCAGCGATTTCGCGTTCAATGGCAAGCCATAAGCTTCGCTCAGGGGAAATCCCATTTCCGCCTCAAGACCAACTTTCCAGCTCCGGATGTGTTTTTGAGTCACCTGCAACACCCCGGGCCATGATTCTACGCTCAACGCCGTCACTAAATGATGTTCAGACTCCAGTCTCTCCAGTGCCTGCAGACCACACATTCTCGAGAAGAATCCGAGAGCTGTCGCTATATTCACCGTGGTTCTCGCGTAACATTCCGCTATTATTTGCACTTCACTTTTCTCCCTTTCTGTGATGTCTTCGAACCAAGTGACCAGGTCTTCTTTTTGAAACGACAGTATTCTGACGCATGACCGTCCATCGCAGATGTGCTCTCCGTTCCCACACGTCGAATCCAGACAGCTACCCGGCTCCAATTTCTTCGCTGACCCGGGGTCGCTCGTCCTTTCGCTTGGCTCTTGCATCTGGGGTGTGATTAGCTTATGTAGCACACTCAACTTCGCCAGATCTTCATCTTCCGTTGGTGCTAACCTCACTCGCTCGGTGGTTTCCTCGATTAGACTCGCATGGGGATGTGGACACCAGGAGGGTCTTAGTAGCTTCCATATCACTCCCAAGTTCGTGGTTAACAAGCCATCTCCACCGCCCATGTTCACTTCAACTCTCTTGTTTGAGCGCGGTATGCTCATCACCTCTGGTGTTTTCTCAAGAATCAGGCCCAGGCTCGGCCCCTCTTTCTCCACCGCGTCTATCTCCATTATCCTTTCTGTCCAAAACTTCAGTAGCTCCGCTACCTCATGGTTTCTGTGGGCTCCTCCAGCTTCCGAGTCTAAGAAGGGATTGTAGGCTATTCCCATCACTCCAGACACATATTGGTATTCCCCCTTCTCACTGAGTCTCGAGTACTGTTCTGACGAGGCCAGGTTACGGTGAACATCATGTTCTTCCTCGAACTTCTTATTAGAGAACCTCCGTACCTCGTCCAGCTTCCGATGGTTCTCTAAGGATAGTCTGGAACCATCTTCTTTCTCTATTCCTGTACTCTGATATACGTTCAAGATGATCGTTGAGACTCTTCTCTCCATGGTCTTACTTCCACTTGCTCTCTGGTGGCATGCCAGGATGGTGCTATCAGACATCATTGACATTGTCCATCTCAAGAAACATGTGGCATCTTTTCTTCTAGCCAGGCTCAAGCCTGAATTGTCCCTGGCCACGTGTTGCATCAGTGCCTGATACACCTCTAGCTTCTTGCTTCCCAACTTCAGCCTGTCATACGAGGTCAATGTCTCCAACTCTATTCCCACCAGACTCCAGGTGAACATTAATTGTCCCGCAGTTCTAACGAAGGGATTCGCCATTAGTGGCGGTGCTGATGAGGATGTTCTCATCGCCTCTTCAAAATGATCCTTCAACAAACTCTGCCAGGACCTCTTCAGATGACTTGCCATCTCTATCTTATTAACCTCGGCTTTTTGCTGGGTGGCCCAATTGCGTCGCCTGCGGGCTATTCCACTGTCCAACTTCTTCAAGCAGTCTTCCATTTCCTTCAATGTTTCGAGGGCCACCCACCACGTCCGGGAAGTGTTCCTCGTCTTGTTCCTCTCCAATGGATCACTCGTCACTTGTTTGCCCATGTCCTGATGTGCCTTCGAGATCCATTCTTTGCCGATCTCCACTTCCCCTACCTGTCCGTTCGTTGAACCTCTCTTCACGTTTACCTTCTGAGGCTTGAAGTCTTCTTCTGACGTAGAACTGGTGGAAACCTCTATTTCCTTTTCTACTTCAAGTGGTTTCCTGAGCTCCGAGCTGTTCTTGTATGCCGCCGTCTTGCATCGGGCCAAAACGATGGGCGCCGTCTCTCTCAAGTTTCCTTCCGAAACAGCATCCACTGAAGGACTACCCCATCCTTCCACTTCTCTCTTCCTCTTGCGAGTCTTCACATCTCTGCTCGAGGGTGTTGTGGCTATCATCATTGATTCGACCTCTCCATCCACTCCTTCCAACTCTTGCCTCCCCCCTGCTCGAGCCTTAAGGATATTAGTACTTTTAATCATATTACTAGTCCCAACCTTATCCCTTTTTATATCATCAACCATTTTATCCACAGTTTTTTGTTTCAGAGTAGAGCTGTCCTCACATTTCTCTTTTCTAGTCTTCGATCGTGCGTTCCTCAGCTCCACTAGCTTGTTCAGCAGCTCTTTTCTTGCTTTCTCATCCAGGCCCGTTCCTATCAGGAGCGGTTCCCCGAATCTCACTACTGCGTCCCACAGTTCCTTCTTGAACTTGTCCAGCGTCGTCTCGCTGCCCACTTCTCGATTGAATTCCTCCAGGAACTCCTGCCAAGCGTCATCCTCGAGAGATCCCAAGAATATGTCCCTGTTCCCTTCGAACGTGTTCTTCCCCCTTTCCTCCGAGCTCAAGAGTAACATCCCCATATTGAAGGTCTCACCTGCCAATGGCAACTCTAGGTTCTTCCGCGGGGACGGGTTCAGAGGTGGTGTGGCAGTATCTGCCCAATTCTCTTCGCTCAAGTCTTTCAACAGCTCTTGAGTGGTGAGTTCCTCCCCTGATGGCCCTGGTTCAGGTGTATTCCCCACCTCCATGTCTTCTCCAGCTTCACTGAGAGTTTCATCCATACTCTCTTCCTCTGATTCATTTCTTCTTCTCTCGAGAATTCTTTTGAATCGATCCTCAACGGGTCCACTCCTCTTGTCTCCAGGCGTGTCTACAGACAGTGGTGACGGTGTCGTAGGATCCAGCTTTTTATATTCCGTCAGGGCTACATGCAGTTGACCTGCTGCATCTAGTTCTGTTCCCTCCTGTGTCACTTCTACTTGTTCCAAGCCATAGGGTGCCTTGTATTTTCTCGTGGCAAATTTCATGTCGTCCACCAGTGCGACGTGCCCCTCCATCACGATCATCCTGCCATCATCCCATATGGGCAACATGTTCTCAAGTCCCTCCTTCTCAAGAGTTCTCAAGACCTTCCTCACCTCATACCCTGGGGGCTGCGAACCTCTACTCTTTTTCGCTTGCGTCGTCCACGAGTTTACCTTCATCTCGCTGGTATGGAAGTAGACCGCCGCCGTGTAGCCAATGAACAGGGGGTCCCAGCCATCAGTGAAATCCTTCTGCATTTCCTCCGCCGTCATCCTCGCCATTATGGAGGGAACCACCAAGGGACTATTCATTCCCAAGGTCATCCTCCTGACTGTCGGGAACTCAGGCATGGTGGCTGGTAGGATCTCTTTCTCCATTATGGCCTCCAGCTCCCTCTTGACTAGTGCAAAGCACTCCTTCCAGGCGGGGATTCTCAAGACTTCTCGTCCGTTGGCCGTCAATGGGTTTAGGTTCCAAAACTTTGGATACATTTCAATGGGGCCCTCTCGCTTGCCTCCCATTCTGCATTGCATTTGTCCCCTGAAGTTGCACACCATCATCTCAGCATCTTTCACTTTTCCGAAGAGTACCGTGTTGCTCATACGCGCCCTGAGCACCTCCTGCTGACACCAATTCAGCGCTGTACCATCCAGTACGCTGATGAGACTCAAGTGCGTCACCGAGTGACGATACGTTATCACCAGGGGATCCGGAAACGCGTACGTCACTGCTGGACCATAGATGCAGGTCACCACCTCCTCTAGACCCCGGATTATCCCCATTGGGTCCGACCTCATTGCCAGGCACAGGTCCGTCAACAGAGGCATCCCTCTGTTCGCCTTCTCCCATTCTTCTCTCGAGGTTGGGTTCTCATCTTCACCCGTCATGTATCGATTCTGCATCATGAGGTATTGCACCAGCAGTGTCTTCAACCCTGCGGCACACTTGTAGGAGCTGGTTTCAGTGCTCGTGTGGACTCTCCCCATAGACAGAGGTTCTCCATATTCCATTAACCGATGAAACGACACCAATTCCCCATGGGTCAAGAGTATTAGTGCCAGATACCCATCAACTCGAAGTGTCTCCACTCCTCGACTAAACATGTATGCTGGGCCCATGTTGAACAAGTACCTGGGGTAGACCAAATACAGGGCCAAGAGCAGGCTGATGGGCATGCCCAGTATCTCCTGCACGAAGGCTCCGAAGATAGTCGCCGTGGTGCCGAACACTCCTGCCAAGAATTCTCTCTCCCAGCAAGGACTCAAGAACTTGAGAATCTCGTAATCTCTCCTAGTCTTCAATTCGCCGTTGGCGTGCTCTCTCCAAAATCCTCCAATCGTCACTTCATTGGCGGCCGAGACAAATCTAGCCACCGTCATGTCTCTCGTTTCAGCTAGCTCCAGTTGCTTCTCTAGAAAACTCCAGATTTGTTTCACGAGGAGTGGTGCTTCCTCCCTCGTTTTATTCGTGACGTTCTCCAGCCTTGGTGTCAGGAATGGCCACCAGCCATTCTCTTGAGTCAAGCGATATTTCATCGAATCTAACTGTTTCTCCGTCTCGACCACATTTCTTCTCTCGTTGCTGGGACCTCTAGTCCTGCTGGTGGAATTTGCGACTTTCACATCCATACTCCGGAACCACAGGCTGGCCGTCAACTGGTTTATCGCCGTGTGGTCGTCCCCGATGACTGGGCTGAACTTGAGTTGTCTAGCAAAGTTCGATATCTCTAGCAAGAGTACCTCATCCAATACAATCAGGACGTCGGCCAGTCCATAAAAGCCCCTCAGTGCATGAGATATGTCAGCCCATGCCGCCGGCAATTCTGATTTGTAAAGCCTCAAGTTCAATGGCTCCAGCTCTCGATTGGGGGCTGCCATCAGAATCCGCCATTCACTCCCTTCTGCTATCAGGATCAAGACCGCGTACACGAATTGTAGGGCGGGTGGCATACTTGCGTATCCCGGGGATGTGGTAAACACCACCTTCGTCTTGGACCCAAATCTCGAGGCTACGTTCTCTTGTACCTCATTCATCGCCGCAAATAACGCCTGAATAGCCTCCCATATCTTCTTTGATGTCGGAATTTCATCCCCCTTTAGTTGCTCAAGAAGTCCCATCGCGTGCAGGTGATCATTCATCCCTGCAAACAATAGCAGTTCAGGTTCACAGGGCATCTCCGACTTTATTGCTACCACTAGAGTCAACATCTGATTCAATTCGGCTCCTGGCAAGGAGTATACCAGAGTCTCCGGCCAGAACAACTTGGGAGACGTTCCCTCGAAGTCCGATCCCGCCACAATGACTACTCTTGCCGCAGCTGGATCTGTTCTATCGTAAACTGCCTGAGTTTTGGCCAGTTGGGTGCCACCACAGGGCTTCCCGTACCTGGGATCTTCCACCAATTTCGAGCCTTCGTAAGCGGCGTCTGGCAATCCCGTTCCTCCCGGATTGAGTAGCTTGTCTACCACCTTCAACTGTGCCGGGGTTGCCAACCTGATTCTGGCGATGCTGGTTCGGTGCTTGGGAGGTTCTGCTATAAGTCCCGGACTCCCCAGCAGCTTGAGAGGTCTGTAATTAATGGGTCCCATGATCATTTTTGTGGGAATTCCCGTCAGGTCTGTGGTCTCCATCAACTTCGCCCTCGAGAAGTGCGCCTCATGAGCCTTCAACCAGTCTATGCAATGATGTCTATTCAAATCCTCGTGCGACACTCGTTCGATCCCCAGGGTTTCCGCCAACTCTCGTCTGCATTCCAAGGTCTCCAGATCCAGTTCCTTCACCTTCTCAGGATATCTCAAGCGGGTAGTCTCCCTAGACTTCTTTTCTCTCCTGCCATCTGCCACCACCACGGAGGACATCGCCGAGGCCGGAGGTGTTGATGACTCTACCTCCTCCGACTCCATTGGTGTGGCACTCTGCAATCGGGTCTGATTGCTCCTCGAGCTATCTCTAGTATCAACTCTCGCTCCCAATCGACCAGCCAAGGCCCTCGAGGCAAGGAATGGTGGGTTGGGAGGTGGCCCTAAAGTGAATTGGGCTGTCTCCAGCAGGTCCGCTTCTAGCGTGTTTATGTGTTCCTGGAAGACGTCGTTCAGCCACTCAGCTCCCCTTGGCCTATCGAAATGGATTCCATCTTTCGAGGTGTCTTCAGGGAATCCCTTGTTCTCCATGCGTTCTGCAACGTCCAACAGCCTGAGAGGAAGCACACTGTTTCGGTGTATTTCTCGGATCGCCTTGTTCAGGCTCCGCACCCTCTGGTTCATCTCTAGGGAGTGTTGATCAAACATCATGTTATAGGGGACCGTGCATATCGTCAGCAGGATGGGATCCATTTGGATCCTCAGCTCCTCAAGAAGGCAACTCATCTTGTCGCACAGCCTCGTCACTTTCCTTGCTTCTCCTCTCGACACGTCGTTGGTCCCAACCATCAAGGTGACTGTGTAAACTTTGGTCATTCCTAGCATGTCCAGAGTTGCCAACATCTGTGGCGTAGCAGCTCCAGCGAAACTCAAGACTCCCGTCTGCCAATGTGACCGGATCTGGGTCAACACCCGCACCAGGCTGTCCCCTATAATCAGGTGAACCGCACCCTCTGGCACACGAGGTGGCGCTAGATACTGCACCCAGGCTGCGTCGTGGAAGCAGTCCCTCCTGGCTTGCTGTTCCGCATTCCAGTCCAGCCGACTATGCTTGTGGTAGTTCCCCTCTGTGTTCTTCTTGTAGCTCGCGATCACGACGTTTCTGACCGGCTGTTCCCTCCAAGTCAGGGGAAGCTCTGGCCTTGTCGTTCTTTCACGACTCTGCTGCTGCAACTTCTCACCCAACTCCTTCAGGCGCGATGAGGCGCCACTCACCTGACTGCCGCTCGAGGTCGAGGTTGGTGTATATCCTGGTAACACCACATCCATCAGAGGACGTACAGGTTGGGTCTCTAGATTGCGCAAAGAGGGCGTCGCGTCATTCGGTATCCAGACCTCCAACCCTTCACTCATGTGTTCCCTGGCCTCGCGGTCAAGGTTGAACCGTCCTCTAGCCCTGGGAGCTTCATCCACCTCCATGCGTCCATGCGCGACTCTGGCCTTGAGCTTGTCACCACTCGTTCGTTTGACCTGGCTCCCTTTTGTGCGTCAAGCTCGCGTTGTCGTTGTTCTATCCTTTCCAACTCCGACTTTAGTTGATCGCGATTCGCGGCGTTCTCCCGCACCTTTAGCTCCTGCTGATGTTCCGCCCTTAGCATCTCAAGTAACTTCAACGTCTGATCTCGCTCGTCGACTGCCTGGTCTCTCTCCAGCTGAAGCTTCTCCCTATCCAACTTCGCCTGATCCCGATCGAGATTCGCCTTATTCCTTTCCTTCAGCGCCTTCTCAAGCTCTCTCTTTAGGACTCCCAGCTCCGGATATGCCTCGGTCGTCTGTTGCGCTCGCGACATCGATGGCACCTTACTCGAGCTCTGGCCCGTGGATCTTGCTGTTGGCCTCGTCGGTAGCGGGAACTCTCCTGCGCCGTGTTCGGTGTTGTTACTCAGGCCAGGATTTCTTGCCAAGTCAAAGCCCCTTACTCCTCCATCCGCATTCCAAGACAACCATCTGGTCTGTGCTCGATTTGATATGCCCTCGGTGGTGTAGCCGACGATCAAGACAGCCTCCGTCGCAGACTCCCTGCACTCGCCCTGGTCCTCCAACTGGAGGATCGCATTCAACATCACCGCCATTCTCTCGTCGATCTGGGTGTGGTCCAGGTCCCTCAAGCGTCTGTACAGCTCGTCAAGAGTGGGCCTCTGCAGAGCCGTGGGCATAGAGTTCTAGAATCGGTCTGCCATTCTTTATAACTTCGGGATGTGTGTAGATAGGTGTCAACCAGCTCAAGAATTACCTTACCAACTCAAGAATTACCTTACCAACTCAAGTATTACCTTGCCAACTCAAGTATTACCCAATTCAAGAAATCTCTAGAAATCTTCTCTTCAAGCACTTGCTGTAGATCCGGATTGTCGCGTGTTCAATCAAGATTCTCTTTTTCTGTTTCTCGCTTGAGTGTAGTTGGATGTTCAACTTTGTTTTTCAAACTTGATCTGAAAACATAACGCTCATTAAAACTTAGTATGTCACGTTCCTGACCTAGAGACCCCCCTTTTACCCATATGATTAAAATCCTATCATTCACATATCACTTAAAACAATTCGATTGGATTTCCCTTAAGAACATGCAGATTCATTTTATGTTTTAGCACCATCAATTCTTTCTTTTAAAATTCAATTGACATGCCAATCACATCTTAAGATCCCTTTACCTGCGCCGCACCCCAGTACCTAACTCAAGACTCCTCCCTCACACCCGACTCGATACCTCCATGTACCCGACTCAGGCGATGCTCAAGTAGTACTTCTTGTGAAGATGCACCATTATCTCGGTTTCTGCAAAGACCACATGTAGGATAGCATACAATTCCCTCGAGCTCAGTTTGCCCCTGTTTGGGTCGTACACCGGCATCGAGACCTCCACTATTCCTCTTTCAATCATGAAGTCACGTAGTCTTGTCAGTGCCAATATCACGTGTTCGGGATCAATTGTGTTTCTGTCGTTGACTCTCGTTACTAGGAAGCAGAGGTATTTGCCCGGGACTTGTGCCACTGACGGTGGAAGCGCTGCTATGCCTCCCAGTCCTGGCCTCTGTCTGAACAGAAACTCTACGTTCTGGTACTCTCTTTTGAAGTCAGCCTCCAATCTTGATTTGAAACTCATGTCCGCCGTGATGCAGATCGCGCTGGTCCTGTTTGACAGGATGAAGTCGCTATCCGTTATCATGATGTTCTCTGAGTATTCATTGGGTATTTCGAATTTCGTTTTGAAATTCCTTCCTATGGTAGGCTCTGGTTCTTCTTCCTCCAGTTCCAATCCGCTTGTTTCCCTCACTTCCTTGAGCTTCTTTATCATCAAATTTTCGGTGTGGGTAAGTCCTACCCCCACTCCCCGGACAAAAATTTTTATCGACGTCCCCGTCGATGTAGTCGGGTCTGAATTGTCCTTGGGGATGTCCAGTGGCCTGTCTGTTGCTGTCCATCCGAAAAGAGGGTCCTCTGTCTTCATGTAATTTGCTGCTGATATATCGACTTGCTGAATGCTTTGTCCTTCGTGGCTCTCGTCTTTGACATCACGCATCCACTCTAGAATCCTCAAGTTCGTGTTCTCCCTCCTTTCTATTTCACTCTGCTCGAGATCCGTCTCCAATTCTGGCGTCGAGTAATCATCCTGCGGATAATGTCCACCATCGTCAATCACTTGCCATTCCTCTCCGGCTTCCAGTTCGCCTGCGCTTAGTAGTTCATCGCCCAACTTGTCTGGCTGTATCTTATCGATCAAGAAGTCATCCCCGTACCTATTGTACCTCATGCCTGTGCGTTTACGATTGCCAGTCCTGGTTTCCGGTGGTGTTGGTCGATCCGGCTCCATCCACTTCGGTACCTCGTTTTGCTCTGGGTCGTTCCAGTCTTCTTCTACAAATGAACCTGCATCCGACTCCACTTCTATCTTTTCGTTGTCGTCCAAACTCAAGTTCTCATTACCATCATTTTTCTCTCTAGTGCCTTTCTCATTCACTTCGCACGCTGGTTCCACCACCAGGTACTCAAGACCTTCCATGTCTTTTGGTAGGCACCAGTCCTCCGGGGACGGGACATGAGGCTTCAGATTTTCGTAATGTGCTGCTCGCCCTGTACTCAAGCGATAGAACCGTCCTTGTTGATGTACTTCCGTAATCATGAACGGTCCTCTCCATTTCTTGAGTAGTTTCTTTGTTCCCTTGGGCGGTATGACATTTTGGAAGACCCACACGTATTGGCCCACTTCGTATGGCTTTGCTCTTAGTATCTTTTCGTCATATTTCTTGCGTTGCCTCATTTGCGCTTGCGCCGTGTTTCTCCGACATAGCTCGTTTAGTTCTTGTTGTCTTTTGATCGCTTCCTTCACGTATGCTTGAGGTGACGTCCTCTTCCCCTCGTACTCCGGGTAGAAGAATGTTAGAGGCATTGCCCTTTCCCTGCCTGTCAACATCATGAAAGGACTGATACCCGTCGTTGAGTGCTGAGTACTATTATAGGCTCCTACTACTTGTGGCAGGTATTTGTCCCAGTCCGTCATGTATCTCGAGCAGTACACCCTGAGCATGTTGACCAGTGTCCTGTTCTGTCTCTCTACCAACCCATTGGTCTGTGGATGATAGGTCGTCGAGTGTGCTTGAGCAATGTGTGATCTCTTCATCAATTCTTTTGTCAAGTCCCCCACAAAAGCCTTGCCGTTGTCTGACTGGAAAGTCATTGGACAACCATATCGCGATATCCAATGCGTTATCAGGTGATCACATGTCTCCTCTGCTGAGGCTGTCTGGCACGGAACCGCTTCCGCCAACTTGGTGAAGTGATCTATTATAACTAGTATTTGGTTATAACCCGACTCCGTCATGCAGATTTTCTGATGGTCTATCTGCACCACTTCATTGAATTCCGAACTCTCGACCGACTTGAGGGGAAACTTCATCTTCCTTGGGTCTTTTACTTGAAGGCATGCTAGGCAGGCATTCACCCACCTCTCGCAAGCTTTTCTCATTCCCGGCCAGTCAAACCTGTGAAGTATCCTTTGTTGTACTTTATCTATCCCCTGATGGCCCATCTGGTCGTGTGATCTGAAAAGCACTTCCGTTTGGTACAGTTGTGGTAGTATGATGAGGTTGTGTTTGTGTAATATTTTTTCCTCATCTCTTCTCTTGCACGCTACCACCCCTTCAGCTGTGTGATAAAGTAAATCTCTCTTTTCTTTGTAGAACTGGCTCAAGATCTTGTAGCTGTCTTCCTCAAGTTCCCCCTTCTCCTTGACTCCCGAATGGATCCATTTGGAGAGGTTACTTGTCATTTTGTCATTCCTCTGGGCCCTTATTAGGTCAGACAGCCTGTATCTCGCCTTAACGTGCTCCTTTAGCGCCATGATCTGTCCATTCATTTCACCAGGGTTGTGGATGTCATCGCTCAGCTTCACACATATCATCCTTTTCACGATTTTCATGTCGTCTTCTGGTACCAGATTCGTTCTGACGTTTGAGTTGCACGATAGTTCCCTTAGTGGTTTTCTTGAAACTGCTATTTTCTCGAGCTCTTCACCACCTCGTACCTCTTGTATTTCCAGATTGTACGTCCCTGAAGATGGATCCGTCTGTAATTCCCTGTCGTGCTGTCTTATCTTCTCTTCCGCCAGTATCATGCATAGACTGTCTTGGTCTTCGCTGCTCTCATCCGAGTCTTCATCCCATTCTTCACGCTCCCCGGACAATTTCCCTTCTCCGGTTTCGTCTTCTTCCATGAATCTGGACCACTCCCCGGACTCTTGATCTAGTCCCAGGTGTTCAACTTCTTCTCTGAATGTTACTTTTTTATCCCTGACTTTTGTCTGCTCCAGAATTTTGTCGGGGATTTTTTCAACTAGTGATCGCACAACTTCCTTGCTATCAGTGATGCTTCCTTTTGAGACGTCAGTATTGTTCACTGTTTCTTCTCTCCGAAGTATGGTTAGTTCCGGTGCCTCCTGACCTTTCCCTTGGATCACGGGCTTGTCATCTGATAGTTTCTCAAGCAACCTCATTAAGTCTTCATCTTGGACCGTTCCCTCCTCTACCTGGGTGAGATCATAACCTTTTGCCTTGAGTGTTTCCCTCACGATCTTGGACTTGAGCATTATTCCTACCGGAATCCCTCTGCTTCTCTTCAAGATGGTCTTTTCAAGAGGCTCTTTCGGCAATTCGGGATGATCTTCAATCGGTTTGCCTGATTTGTCCAGCCATCTCGTGAGTGGAAGACTGTCGTACGTTTCTTTGTCCATAAAGGAGAAGCCATCTTTGATCTCAGGTCTGTCCGCCTCTCTTTGTTCTTGCCTCTCGTAGAACTCCGTCTTCTTACTCAAGCTGTCAGCATTTTGATGTTTATCTCGTGTTCTGTGCTCAATTATCATGTTGTATCCATCCAAGCGAACTATCCACCTCCCAATATAGCTCTGGTCCATTGAGTACGTTTTCAGCCAGCTTAGCGCTCGGTTGTCGACTCGCAGCTTGAAGGGCTCACTGCCTAAGTATGCTCTGTATTTTTCGACAAAGGTGACCACCGCGAACATCTCTGCTTTCGGTGCTCCGTACTTCATTTCTGTGTCACTTAGGACCTTGCTCCCGTATGCTATTGGTCTCAAGACTGTCTTCCCATTCCATTCTTGTTCTTGATGGAGAATCCCAGAAATAGCGACTACTGATGCATCCGTGTCTAGCACGTACATCCCTTTCTCAGTCGGCATACCCAGTACTGGTGCCTCACACAGCTCTTTCTTTATTCTCTGGAATGACTCTTCTGCCGCGTTGTTCCACGTGAACTTCTTGCCCTTATGTCTCATTAATTGTTGCATCGGGTATACTTTGTCCGCATATCCCTTGATGAATTCTCTATAATAGTTGGCGAAACCCAGGAAGCTCATCAGCTGGTGTTCCGTCTTCGGTGATTTCCAGGTTAGGACTGCTTCCACGGCGTCTGGGTCAGGTCTGATACCGTGTTTATCTACCATCCTGCCCAAGTATTTGATCGAGTCCTTGAGTATCTCGCACTTTGATGGTTTACACTTCAGCCCCGATCTTTTCATGCACGCGAACACCTCGTCAAGCCTCTCGATGTGGTCTTCTAGTGTTGGCGTTGCTATTACCACGTCGTCCACGTAGCACATTACCAGGTTGCCGTACTTCTTCGTCACGCCTATCAACGCGTGTGCCATCAGCCGCTGAAACGTGGCTGTTGCATTGCAGAGTCCAAACGGCATCCGTTTCCATTGAAACAGACCCAACTCACAGGCGAACCCTGTCTTGTCCCTGTCTTGCTTCCTTAATGGTACCTGCCAAAAGGCCGAGCCTAAATCAAGAGTCGTAAAAAATTTCGCATCACCTAACTTCGAGAGGCTCTCATCAATTCTAGGTATGGGATAGGCATCCTTTACCGTGACGGAGTTCAGGTATCGAAAGTCACAACAAAACCTTAACTGGTCGCCTTTCTTTTTGGCCATCACTACTCCACACGCCCACGGTGACTTGGATGGTTCTATCATGTCATACTCTAGTAACGTTTCGATTTCTTTTCTACACGCGTCCGATTTGTGTGGGGTCATGCGCCTCGCCCCCTCCCTGTGTGGCACCGCGTTTTCCTCAAGTTCTATTTCATGTTCAACAAAATTACAACACCCGATATCCGCCTTATGCCTTGAAAAAACCTCCTCGTTCCGCTCTAGTACGTCCTTGATAGCTTCGAGCTGTTCATCTTTCAGTTTGCCCCTTAAATGTTCAATCTCCGGCAGAACCGGTTTATCAGTTTGCATTTCATCTAGCGTGGGTCGCTCTGGAAAGTTCGAACAGCTCGAAAGCCCATCGTCCGTTTCTGACTTAAGTGATTTGATAAGACTTGAAGAATCTTTTATTCTCTGCAATCGTCTCAAGATACAAATTTTGTGCCTGTGATTAGGACAATCAACAACTTCATTTTGTTTTGAGTTTTCAATTGTTTCGTATCGAGTTTTAACTGGTAAAGCATATCCCAGCTTCCTCCCTCTCTGTATCGTGATCGGTATATCAAGGGTATTCAACAAGACACTGACGCAGAGGCCGCTCTTCGTTATCGAAAATGATCTTCCTAAAACAGCAGCGCTTTGACTATTGGGATTCGGAACTATACACACTTGCTTGTTGTCACTTAGTTCATTATAATTTTTCATCCTCAAGCTTACGATTGCCGCTTCATTAGCTTTTAACCTCACTCTCCTACTCAAGAATACCGGTGCTTTGTTTTCATTCGCCATTATTAAATTTACCGGTTTGATTGCGTACCTCCTATCCGGGTTCCGTATCCTGAACATTGCATTATTTAGATCAATCGTTACGTCGAAATTCCTGATGAAGTCTCTGCCCAAAATGAATTGGTCAGATTCATCTAGGTTTTCTACCACGATGAAGCTCATCCACAGGTTACGTTCCCCCAAATTGAGGGCTATTATCGGCGTCCTGCCCAGCACCCGTAGGGCCCCTTTGTTTGCAGCTGACAGCCGTATTCTCGAGTCTATCAAGTCACCTTTGTCAAAGCCCATCTTTTCCCATGTTTCGATTGGTATGACGCTCAAGACTGCTCCCGTGTCAAGTAATCCACGCAACTGAGTCTTTTTGCCATTTATGTCTAGCACGTGCCCTGTCACGTCTGCTTCCGTCCCGATGTGCATTGCATCTTCTTCAAGCATGGCACAGTGTCCGATCGATCTTACTTTCAATTCTTCTTTCCCTACATAGATTTGTCCAATTAGGTCTTCGTCGCATGTTATCATCGTCTTGGTATAGATGTTGATTCCATCTATATTTAGCATGACCTCGTGTGGACCATAAGCTTCAGTGTACCTATTATCAACACGTACCGATTTGCTGCCCCCTCTCGTGAGTAGTGCCCTGAGCGCTCTAGAAGTCGTTTGTGGACTTATTCCACTCAAGTAGTCTGCATACACGTCAATGTGCATTATCGTCTGGTCGCTCGGCTCGCTCAAGTTTCTGGTTACCTCGTGTCCGCCCACTGTGATTATCGACATTATTCTTGCTCCGATTTTCGATATTCCAAAAGGTTTACCTGTCACCATTTTCACGGTGTTACAATTCCCGGTCTTCGTTGAGCCCGTTCTAGCCTCTGGTACTGAGTTCGATCCGGTTAATGCTCCGTTAAAATTCTGTCTTTCGATCTCCAACTTTAGTCGTTGCTCTATTTCTTTCGCAGCCAGATCTTGTTTCACTTTGGCAATTGCTTCCGTCGCCGCTTTCTCATAATTTATCTCTAGAGAGCTTCCGGCCGCGGACTCTAACGCACCGCTAACATGTGTCACAGCTTTCACTGTCTTCGTCGGCAATTCGGTGTTTGGTGCCCCCAAGTTCCTAGATTCAAACTCGTTTTGCCTGTTCCGCTGATTCTGCACCGCCGCTAATGCCAACTTATGTTTGGGGTGATTCTGGTCCTTGACCGCTTCCCAGAATAAGGGACAATCCATTCTGAAGTGCCCCTCCTGGTTACAGAAGAAGCATCTGGCGCCTATCTTGATGATTAAGCCGTTATAGTACTCGTGTTCCTCCATCTGGCTCATATCCTCTTCATCCGGTGCATAACCTAGGCTCTTCATGCCTTGTTTGTACGTTGTGCAGTCAGCCACATGATGATCCGCTGACCCGCAGTTCGCGCATGATCTGCGCTTGTCCATATCATCTCTAGGTTTGTACCATGATGACCTCTGGGGTTGGCTTCCCCCTTGCGTGTTCCTGTTTTCGGAATATGAGTACTTCTTAGGTTTCATCAGCATGTATTCTCTTGATTTCTGTCTCATTTCTTCTGGGGTGGGTGCGCTGTCCTTCGACAATGTGTAGTATGTTGCTAACATTGTCCTTAAGTCATCACTTTTCACCCCATCGATGAACTTCGAGGCAATGCTAAAGTTCCGTCTATTTGTCGACTCCTCTGGGTCACTCCTCCTTCTCAAGCTCTCGAGGCCATCTAGGAACCGATCTATTGACTCGTCGTCCCTCTGCCTTCTCTTTTCAAATCGCATCATCGCTTGGTGACCCTTCATGCCTGACCCGAATCGATTCAGCAATATCTCGAAGATCTTGTCCGCGGTGTCGCGTTCTTCCTCCTTCTTTGCGACCACGCATTTTAATGCCGTTCCTTCCAAGTTGCTCAGTATGGCTGTACATGCTTGTCTTTCGTCACTCAAGTTGTCTTGTTCTAGATGTAATCTCATCACTTCCACCCAAGTGTCAATGCATCCATCGGAGTCGTCCTTGAATTCTTTTGGCTTCTTGAATGTCTTTCTTGATTTTCCCTCTCTCCTGTCGCTCGAGTCAGTGTTCCTCGTGGCGAAGGCCTCTAGAGTCCTGTTCATCATCTCCCAAGTGCTGGCCCATGTCATAGCATCCGGTCCTGTGTTGCTGTTAGCTGTTGAATCTCCCGGAGCAGTCGTTGTATTCGACGTTCCATTCTTCATTATTGTTTTCGCAGCTGTTGGTGCTATGCTTATCGCATCCCTGGTTAAGGGCAACGGTGTCGATTGCCGTTTGTTCCTTTGTGGTTCTACAAAGTCAACTCTGGTGCTTTGCGTACGATCCGCTGCCGGTCTTTCTTGTGGAGTAGAACCTCTCAAGATTGCATCCAACTTCGCCTGTATTGCACACGAACTCTCGGCTTGACTCTTGCTCATTGTGTCCATTCTCCTTTCCAGGCTCCCTAATTGGCTGTTGACATCATCATATCGGTTCTTCAACTGTTGCATGTCTGTTTTGATGTTCTTTTCTCGTTCTTCATTGGTGGCTTCTACCTTATCTGACATTTCCTTGAGTCTCTCCTCTGTTGCCTTAGCTAGGTTAAAATAACTGTCTAGATACTCGTGCTTGTTGTATCTTATCTCCTTTTTTATCACCTCTCTGTCTTCTTCACTGTTCTTAAGTCTTTTGTCAATCTGATTTAATTTCGCCAACAAGTCGCCCAGCTCAATGGTAGTCTCTTCATGGTCAGCCGTGAGTTTCTCTTCGGCCGTAGCCTCTGCTTTAGCTTGTTCCTCATTCTGGCCGGTTTCTGTCGTTTTCGTGCTCACTGTACCAAATGTTCGTGCTCTTTCTGCTTTTGGTTCTTCAGTCACGTTTTCTTTCGTTTTTATTCCGAACATTATTCCCAATTTTTCCGTAAAAGATGTCCTCTTTACTTGAGAGTCTTCTTTCACCGTTTCTTCGGTGTTGCCTATTGCATCTTCCGCGTCATCTATCGGTGAGAACTCTATGGGTTTCTGGTTCGGTTCCTCTGCATTGGGCATTGGAGTTGACTCTGTCGCCATCTTCCTTGTTTCATCCACACTTTGATCGGGTGTCTCTAGATCAATCTCGATGGTGGGTTCTACTCGCTCCCCTTCCGTGTCCTCTTTCGCCCTGTTCTCCGCTGTACTCCTTGTGCTGACCATGTTAACTGAAAAGTTCGTCTTCGTTATCTTTGGGCCCGTTGATGTCGTTCCGCGCAGCGATGAATTATATTTCGTGTTTGATCCACTTGACCTTTTTTCGAGCACCGGTACCCTACTCCGCCTCATTATTTCTATTTACAACTGCTTTTATTTACAATTTTATTATATACACGATTCTATTCTAAGGGTAAAAAAAAATATTTTTTGTGGTAACAAATTCTGTACAACGTGTTAAAAACCTTATCCAATTCTCTTTCTAAAACCTCCGAAAAATTTTCCTTAATTTGGTCTTAACCCTACCTATTTCGATTTGTCTTATTCTGTCTTAAAACGCACTTGTTGTAATTTGACTTCAATTTCTATACCGTCCCAAGACTATTCGTCACTATCACAGTACTCTCCGTTAGTGTCCTAAGACCCTTGTACCAAGACCACTGTTCCAAGACTAGTGTCCCAAGACTACTGTCCCAAGACCAGTGTCCCAAGGCTAGTGTCCCAAGACTACTGTCCCAAGGCTAGTGTCCCAAGGCTAGTGTCCCAAGACTACTGTCCCAAGGGTAGTGTCCCAAGACCAGTGTCCCAAGACTACTGTCCCAAGACTAGTGTCCCAAGGCTAGTGTCCCAAGACTACTGTCCCAAGACTAGTGTCCCAAGGGTAGTGTCCCAAGACCAGTGTCCCAAGGCTGGTATCCCAAGACTAGTGTCCCAAGACTAGTGTCCCAAGGGTAGTGTCCCAAGACCAGTGTCCCAAGGCTGGTGTCCCAAGACTAGTGTCCCAAGACTAGTGTCCCAAGACCACTGTCCCAAGACTGTCCCAAGACCCTGTCCCAAGACCACTGTCCCAAGACCACTGTCCCAAGACCCTGTCCCAAGACCCTGTCCCAAGACCCTGTCCCAAGACCCTGTCCCAAGACCACTGTCCCAAGACCACTGTCCCAAGACCCTGTCCCAAGACCACTGTCCCAAGACCCTGTCCCAAGACCCTGTCCCAAGACCACTGTCCCAAGACCACTGTCCCAAGACCCTGTCCCAAGACCACTGTCCCAAGACCACTGTCCCAAGACCACTGTCCCAAGACCCTGTCCCAAGACCCCTGTCCCAAGACCACTGTCCCAAGACCCTGTCCCAAGACCCTGTCCCAAGACCACTATTTCAAGACTGCTCTGTCCCAAGACTTCTTCGGTCTTGTCCCAATACTCGTCACGGAGTGTCTTCCTCGTTGTAGGGTCTTCTTGAACCACCGTACCTCGTACCACCACTCAAGCTCTAGTAAAATTTTCCCAAAAACCCTCTCTTAAAAGCCAAATGCTGACCCCCCTCTTCTTTTTGGTTGTTTCTATTTCAATGTAGGCGCGCAGGTATCTTGTGATCACCTGTTCGTATAAAACCAAACACAAATCCTCAATAAAATGCAACAAAAAATTTTAAGTAAGAAAAATAATAAAAACAGAAAAATGAGCCCACCTAAAATTTAAAGGTGACCAATGTCTACCTTTCGTCTAAAAAAATTGTCTGGTACCTAATTGCCACGCGTTTTCCTCCCCCCACTAGTGATCTTATGGGGTATCACAAAAGCTGTCTATATCCGGTCCCCCCTACCAAACCAACCAGCGTACCAGCCTTAACTCGAGTTGGATTTTGGATCTCCACCTAATATTACCAACGCGTGTTAATTTCTAATGTAACTAAGTCAACGATGTCGACTAATTAGTTACTCTAATTTCCCCCTTTTTGCAATTTACAACCGCCAACCTCTAGCCTAACCAGTCCCCCTTCTAACCTCCCCCCTTTCTAGCCCCCCTTCTTAAGCCTAAAATATACTTTAAGCGCCGGGTGCTAAACCTCTCAAGACAAAACCGTAGACCTGTTTCCAGGCCTGCTCAAGTAAAAACGTTCCTCAAAACTGGGGGATTTCGCTTATCCAATTTTACACTTATCTCCTATAATGTAATGTGGATTCTAACGATACCCGTTCTGCCCAACTTGAGAACTCGAGAATTGCCAAATCCTTCTTGGCTGCTTTCCCACTCGACTGGTCACCTGTTCCAGTCCAGTCTCCTATTGGTTCAGCCAAGTGTCCCTGAACCACTTTCCCACTCGGCTGGTCACCTCTTCCAGTCAAGTCTCCTATTGGTCCAGCTAAGTTCCAAGCTATCTGAAAACCCTTGACAACGCCCCACTTCGGGCACTTTATTCAGTTTACTGGTTTAAATTGCTAGGTTGATCGAAACGATCGAACTTGTAAAACAGTATGGGTATACTATTTAATTAATATGAAGGTTTGATCCAACTAATCTGGTGTCAAAGTCACTGTCTTTTTTCGTTTTATGGTTTTTGTTCCTTTTTCTATTCTTTTTTGGTTTTTGTTTTGCTTTTTGTCTTTTTGCTCGTGTTTTTGTCCCCCTAGTTGCCCCCCTTTACTCGGTTAGCTAAGCCTCGTTCGGAGAGCGTACCAGGAAATTTTCTCGAGTTTTCTTAAAAAGCTATCACGGTACAACCGGAAGGTTTGCACGTTCCTGTCGAACCGTACCGCCGGTACTCTAGAATGGGCATTCAGCCCGAAGCTGTCTCAAGTGGGTTCGACTCCGTAGTCTTGATGTCGTAAACACCCAGGAGCGCCATAAAAACACTATGTAACATTCGTCTACTACAGTCACACATGAGGCTTAAGAAAAATAGGCCCTATAACCACTGGCTCAAGGGTCAGGGACACTATCTCTTGTGTTTTTCTACCTCAAGAACGGTCGGAGCCAGTTCGGTTCGCTTGTGACATGAGACTACGACCCGTTACAGCTTAAAGGCTACTACTAAAATATCCCCCCACTCTAGAATTAGAAACGTCCCCATACTTAGGTCTCTAGATACCCAAAATACATGAACGCCGTTAAAAACCGGGTCGGAACAATCCGTTAAGTTGCTTTTTTTATTAGACAGTGGAACTTTGATCCATTTCAGATGGATCAACCTAAAACTCGCCTTACCTCAACATAACAATCATAAAACACACTCTAGAAATTTAAATTAAGGACTCACATGTTGATGCGCTCAAGCACAGGAAGTAATTAAATGGGTGAGCAACTCTAGAATTAACTAAGGTGACTAGATAAGTTCAATGTTTATCAGTTTGAATGGTAAGGGTAAGTTTGAACTCAAGAACGAAGTTTTATGTGGACCATTGGGACACTCAAGCTGTCCACCTTTCCGTCGAAGGTTCACTCTGGTCCAGTTCGAATAATTACTCTCTCGGGAATACTCTGTCTTCTATTTCAGATAGGACAGCTCTACTCTTGTTCACTATGATGGAAATTGCGAATAGCAATTTCCCACTCGTTTTTATCTAACAACTTTCCCGCAATTGTTCTAAAATTGTTCTCTTTTCTTTTTCTGATTTTCAGTTCTCGCGAGAAAATCGTGCATGACATGTTCCATTCGAAATTTTAAAAATTTAAATTTCACTCCAAAATCAAGTGTTTTCTGCTCTTCTCAAGGTCAAACTTCCAAATATGACCGACTGGCACATCAAGGTCAAACTTCCAAATATGACCGACTGGCACATGATAGTCATTTGAAAGAATGGGCACCTCAGTAATTTCCCTAGCAAAGTAGTCTTATAGAATCAATACCCAGTGCACGAATGTATAGACTCGACCATAATTGATGACGATATATCTGGGTTTATGCGTTCAATAAGGATATTTTTGCGGTCGTCTGCAAAGCATTCTCTATGTGTCGTTTTGCCGGAATGAACAAAATCATGGAATGAAAAATCTGGCATTACAAAAAGTTTGAAAAAAGGTCCAGATTTTCTAGCCTTTAGATTCGTATACATACAACGAATTTGAAATGTGCGGAGGAAAATAATAAAAAATTATTTCCCTTGATATTACCCAAAACTAGGTCATTAAGACGAAAAAAGTAGGCCGAAATAATTAGGGCCGAGGATTTTTTTGGTGAATTAAGTAAAAAAGGAAATACGAAGTCAAGGCAAGATAAATGACATTTTGTAGGAGTAGATATACACTAAAGCAATCATTCAAAAAATTGCGCGAAGCAAAAAAAAAACGATTCAAGATGTGACAACTATTTGTTGCAATTGCTTTTTTTCGTTATGGAAAATGATTTCCAAGTTTATTGGAAAAACTTTATTTTTTCTCAAAAATTTCTATCAATTTTAAAAAAAGGGTATCAATTGATAGACCACCTACTTCCCTTGTAAGACTGAATACTCCCCTAGACTCTGTCTCGGCCTTCGAAAAAGTCTGTGGGGTATTAATTGACCCATATTTTAGTGGGCGAATTTTTGAACCATGTTTTTGATTTTTTTCAATTTTGCGAAAACTACCCCTCTCAAATCTGAGTTTTTAGATTCAATGATTAAAACTGTTTTGTAAAGCTCCCTGTATATGCGTCTAGGCCCAAAATCATGGCCCTCGCAATATTCTAATTTTTTGATTTTTGACCGTTTTGTGATTGTTTTTGGATTTTTGAAAACTAACCTATCAAATTTTATATTATGGTAGCGGAAATCTAAGCAGCGGAAATCTCCCATGCATAAGTGGCAACTAACGAAGTTTTCTACACAAAAAGTTATCGCCTTCGGAAAAGTCAAGTTTTGATTTTTACCATTTTTTAAACTTTTTGGATGTTCTCGAAAACTTCCCTGCCATATCTGAGATTTTGGGTTCAATTCAAAGAATGGGTTGTAAGAAGCTTGGTTCGCTGCGACTAAGCACAAATTTTTCTGAACACCAGAAAATATGGCCCTCGGATGTTTCGACCGTTTTTTTGAAATTTATTGTTTTCTCAAAAACTACCCTTCCAAACCAGACATTTTGGGCTCAATCGAAATAACGGGTTGTGTGAATTCCTTCGGCATAAGCGACAACGCACTTTTTTCACACAAAAAGCTATGGTTCTCGGAAATGTCAAATTTTTGTTTTGTTGACCGCTTTATGGACTTTTATCGCTAACTATCTTGCCAAATCTGATATCATAGGTGTAATCGAAACAACAGGTCGTTGAAAGCCTACGTTTTTAATTGGCTATGCCGTCCTTGCTTAGGAAAAAGTTATGGCCTTCAATCAAGTCAAGGTTTTGACAGTTTGTTGAAAACTTTTTAACTACGCAAAAACTACCGTGCCAATTCTCTGGGTGTGTGCAATCGAGAAACCCGGTTTTGGGAATCGTCTCTGTTTAAGCGGCAACAAACTGCTTTTGTGGAACAAAGTTATGAATTTAAAAAAGTCTCTCGACCCTTTTTTGAATTTTTGACCGTTTTTTAGAAACATTTTTTAATAATCCTAAAATTTACCGGAAATTTTAAATATTCTTAAAAGATTTCGGACAACGAAGGTTTTAGACAATGGGCAGTTTTTGAAATCCATTTTTTTTCTGCATCAGTTAGAAAATTTATTCAATATCAAGGGCGTACCTCCAATTTTAGCTGTGCCCCTAGTTGTTTTTTTATCGAGACATACCAAAGTTTTGGTTCTCATAGTTTTTTCAACATTTACAATGTTTGACTCCAGTTGTTGTATGCTTGTGTTGTTGTATGCTTCGCCTCTGTGTTAAATAAGTCTGAGTAAAAACCTGATTATGCATTTATATTTGTCCGCTATTGAAGCATTTTGAAATAACTTTGAATTAGATCTTCGAAATTCGTTTCCTGTTTGTATTCCTTTTACTCAATTTTGTGTTGCAATTGTCTGTGTACAGGATATGTTGTTGTTTTAGATGGACTTTTGGACTGGAAGTTATGATTTTCCATTCGTGAAATAATAAATTGAAAATGGAGAAAAACAACTGACGATAAACAACATAACGAAATGACGAAGATATCTTGCTTTAAAAGTAACCAGTGATGATGCGCCAAGAGTTGTTGCTTCTGTTGGGCGTTGGCTTAACTGCTTATTGTATCAGTGGATTCAAATGGAAATCCTCAAGCTGTGATTTTCTCAACCATCAGTCACAATGCGTTTGGTGTCAGCTGGAGAAAGATGAACTGGACAAAACAATAACATATCGTCCAGGTGAACCACGGGCCCCTCCCGATAAGCCGGAAAATGTCGAGGTTTACATGCACTTCATGGAGAACGCCAGTAAACGACTGCCCCTTGGCCTCAGACTTGTTATATCTCATCCACATACAACTTTATCTCTGAAAGCATTCCTCATTGATATTGACTTCAAGAGAACATCTAGAGGTCCAGTAGTTAGCCATTTTCCTAAGCTACTTGCTGAGTTTGAGGTTTTACACTTCGACGACAAGAAAATTTTGGTTAGTATAATAGATAGCAACAAGTTAGGACATGGAAGTAATCCAAAAGCAACAGACCTATTATTTCCAAATACCCATATCAACTTTGTCTAAAACATCAAAATAAAAAGCAAAACTATCACAATGGGTATATTGCTCAAATTTTTTGCAACGCTCTCTATGCACAGTTTCTATTTTTTGTATTTTTAGTTCTTGCTTTGGGATTGAGTATTTTTCTACTACTACGACAATGTTGACGCACTGGTAACTAGCAGAATTTTTGCTAACACCTAATGAAACAAAGATTATTTTGCCCTGTCTAGTGAAATTTAACGGGCAATATGAGAGTTTTGAGAAGAGAAGCTTGTCTATTACAGCCAAATGTTTTTGTAATCGAGTATTCGGTAATTTTGCGCAAATGTTCATAATATCTAAGAACGTAGAAAATATTTAAACATCCAACTTTCTCTAATTTAGTTTGTTTTTTATAAGATAGCGATGTTTACAGCTTACTATGCGGAAATTATTGAGGCTTGATTTCGCTTGATTTTAGATAGCTAATCGGAACTGATGTTTTTTGGGTGAAAAACTGGTCTAACCGGATTAGTGGATCATTTTTTGCCTGCTCTGTAGGGTAATCGCTATGAATCCGCTAAGTTCCTATCATGTTTCAGATTATTTTAGCAGTCAAAGTCATTTTAATAGTTGATTCATTTTTGAAACCTCCTTGTATTGCAAGTTGAAGAAAGTTTTACGGTATTTGTTTTTTTGAAATATTTTTAAAGATTAAATGAACGAAGTGATTTTCATTTCTTTGTTTTTTTTGTTTTTCTTTCGTGCTTCTTTGATTATATTGAAGAATTGACTTTTGATTTGTATAGATTTCAATTTTAGCTATTAATATCTACCAAATGTTAGGCAAAATACGCGAAGAAAGCACCAACGGTGTCAAATAGGAAACTTCAAGTTTCTAAGTAGACAATAAATTGCAGGTTTTTGAGCGGAATAAAAATTACTTTTTGACAGTTTTCTCAAGTTGGGTTGTTCGTGTAGGTGGTTGTGAATACTTGACTTAGATTTTGCTTTTAGCCTTTATGGTAATGTTTTTTAATTGCTTACATGATCTAGTTTTATAGGTTTGAATAGGTTGTTACACTTGCCAGTGTAGTGCATTAGCATGACTCTACTGTGCTTTTCGACCTAACTGGCAAATAAAAGTGCTCATTTGGTGGCCTCTTCGATTTGCCTAAGAAAGCACCAACAGAGCCAAATAAGAAGCTTTATTTGAAGTTTCTAAGTAGAAAATAAATAGCAGATTTTTGAACTGAATAAAAGATACTTTTTGACAGTTTTGTAGATATGTTCACAACATACTATTTGGAACCTGATCCAAACTATATCTTATTATTGGCTATAAATTAGATATTTCATCCCTATAAAATATTAAAGACTAACCAATCATACTCCATCTAACTAACAACCCTTTTATTTGTAAGTGCTGAAATCACTTGTAGTTTCAGCACCAGAGCATTCTGATTTTAACTTACAGCTTAGTTGCCTTTTCCAAGAGACCAACTCGTAACAAACCAGTATACTCTAGATCTATTGAGACTAAGAGATATAAGAGTAAGATTAAGATCGGTATAAGACTAAGAAGTTGCACGAATCTATCCGGCCGAAAATAAGATAGCGTGACGAGCAGACGGTGTACCTTATCTGAAATTACTCTATGAGTTAGACATTCCGTCACAACTCATCTGGTGCGACCATAAATCTCGAATAAGACTTTAAGGAACAAAATTGCTTAGAACTAACCAAAAAGAGATTAGACTTAGACAAACATTCAAAAATCTTACACGATAATAATCTAATTGAAATGTCTCTACGACTCAATAGATCAGAGCCATTATTCCGAACAATACGAGAACTCCCCGGTATTGGAAGAAGATCTCGGACAAGAGACGATATACGACTACAACGAAACTTACCCATAAGTTTCATGGTCGTACGGCAAAAGCCAACACAAACTTTTATATTTAGAGTTTTATTAGCAATGAATTTAGATTTTCATTTGCAGACATAGTATCATTGAAGAAAAATTTTCATCAATCATTACAGGCGCTAAACTTATTATTGTACAATTACGACTGATAAAAACGTCACTTGTCGTTTCCTTTAATCTGCAGTAAATTTGAAAAAGATATCTACAGAAAAGATTTATTAAAATAAAAAAAAATAAAAATTAGTTAGTAAATACAAAAATTGTTAGTATTTACATCATCAAAAACTAAACCTTTCTATCAATTAAACTTTAAATTACTTTAAAAAGGCCTATTCTAATTTTTACTTTTACCAAAGTATACCTTTTAAACTAAACAGATCATCAAGGCTTTCCTTGGATCTCCATTTTATTTTTATCCCAACTAAATATTATATCATTAATTTATATCTTGATCATCAAGGCTTATCCTTGGATCAAATAGAAAAATTTTGTTCTCCCACACACAGTTAGCATAGTGTCTAACGACCTCAAACGTCGATTCACTACCCAACCCTTTCTACGACCCAGGACTAACAGAAATTTTTCAATCACACTAACCATTCTAATTAGGATAAACAGTGAAGAACTTCGGTTATTCATCCTTCACTTGATCCCCCCTCTTACCTCACCCAGGATATTACTTAAACTTAGTAAGTTTAAAATAGTATCTAACTACTTGTGTTCTAATTATACCTGAACCTTGTGGATCGATTTGCTATTCTCCAACCCTTCAACACAATCATTACCCCTAAGTAAAATTAGGTAAGGTAACACCTTAACTTAAACTAGCCACGAGAAAGTAACAATCATTCTTCGGAATCGATATATGCGTTTCTCTCCAACCCTAAACAAGACCCAAGTTAGGCTAACCCGAAAAAACTGTAAGATCTAATAGTTTATTCATTAAAAATTACTAATCCAAAAATTGCATCCGTCATTCTAAACCTTATGTCACTAGACAATTTAGGAAATAAACAAACAATCATATTACACAACTGTGGAATAAACAACGAGAAATATGATCTCGTAATCACTCCACACAGACAGTCAACAGGATATATTAGAACCAAACGACAAACAATCAAACGAAAGATTTTAAGAAAACAAAGACAGATTACACGAAAAAGATTTTCAAAGCAACGAAACGCATTCTCCGAATCAGAAACCATTCATTTACAAGAACTTTATAGATTAAAAGACTGAATAAATAAGAATTACCCAGATAATGATACAATATATTTTTTTGACTCAGAAACCACATCACATTCATCAATACAAGGAAAACGAAGAATAAAAAACACATGAAAGAATAAACCAGTACGACTATACAAATGGAATCAACCAATAACACACATAGAAAGTTACAAATTGACAGTCATTAAGCACAAAAATGAGTCAATACGAAGAAAGTGAAGATGAAAACTCCATCCTGCCATTTATAATCACTTCCCTTACTGATAATAGAGGACAAAAATTTTAACAAAATTTAATAGCAAATTTATTTGAAAGAGGAGTTAGTCCATGCGCAGCAGAATTTCCAGAAGTAAAAATCAAAAGACAAATTGTCGACCACTACCTCAAAGGAATATGTACACTAACACAACAGTACGGAATCTATACCATAGAATTACAGAGCCCAACTAAATTTCATGATAGGTATCTACTTCAAACAGACGAGGTAGATATAGAATTTTCAAAAGTATTCACAGAATACATAAAAAATATACAACACCAAAATTCACACAGAGCAAGTTCAATATTTACTAATAAAGTATTTCGAATAATTTATAGCTATTTATCAATATTAGTATAACCAGAATCCCAAGGAACTTCACCAGTTCAAACATCAAAACATACAATGGTAAGACATGAAATCACCATATTTTCCGAATATTTAAATACAATCCGTGAAAATTTAACCAGTACCGACGTTTCACAAAAGGTTAAACACGATTTACAAAAAATCTTAGCATGGGTCATCATAGATTGTTTCACACATAATCTTGATTTAATCTCACAAGCAAGAAAGAATTTCAGACCCCAAAATTCAACAGATGATACAGCATTAGCAGAAGATTCAGATTATGTTTGGGACTCTGAATGGTCTCATGCATTATTCATTAACATACCAACAGATATTTCAAGTCAAGGCCATTGGCACCATTTCTATAAACAAAGATTATTTTAAGGTATATCCACTCACAACTGATTTTAACTATAATTCATTTCTACCCGATAGAACAGGAAATAATAGTTTAAATTCAACTGTCATACAACAAGAAAATCTAAATGGAACTTGGATTCTCACACAACAAGATATTCAAACATCATCACATTTCGCAAATGAAGACGTAGTTACAACAGTAGTAACAACAACACAACAAAGTATCTCACCAATACATCCAAATCTTACAACTCCAAGACCAAAAAATCCAACCCTACCACAGGTAACATTACAATCTACAGTTAAACCACCATCGAACCAAGATACCCACATGTGAGCTACCAACCATTTAGTCAATGATCAAACCAATACAAAAACAAAGAACATTCACTAGAAATAACTTTGCAGAACACAACTATAGCTATGTAAATAGACCACAAACATCTAAATCTTTTCGTCCAAGTACTCAAAATCATTTATTTTCACAAAGACAAAATTTTCGACAATCAACAGCAACTTCAATAAATTCTCATGACTACCCACGCAATTCACAAGACCAAAGTAAAAATTATCCATTTTTTCAACAGAGTAAAAATAATGAACAAAACCAAGATAAACACAATACAATTTATTATACACCTAATTATTCATCATCAGATGAAGACGATTATTATCAACCAGATATTTTTGCACCATATACACAAGAATACCGTGCAAAACCACCTCGACCAAATCAAGCATCCCAAAATACAAATGTTTACTCACAAATCCTAGCTAATACACAAAATCACCAACCATTGCAAACGCAAAACCCAACCTATACACAATCATACCAACCAATACAAAGGCAAACCTAGTAAACACAGATTATTATCAACCAACGCAAAATGAAATCCCACTACCCTATTATTTACAACAACACGAAATCACAAAAAGTCAACTTACAAATTTTTCACAAATGCCATATGCCGCAGAATCACTACAAATGACTATGAATCCATACCTCATGGGTCGATCAACAATACAATCAAACAAGCCATTGATGGTATTCACTGGCACAGATCCTGAATATTCTGTAGAAGATAATTTAAATGCAGTCACAGCAAATTTAATTTTAAACATAGGACCTGAACTCAAAATTACGCCAATTCACCAAATTTGGATACATAGACGCACAGCGTTAATGCAAACCACACTTGATGGCGCAGCTCAAAAATGGTTTTCAGTTGTACCTATAGAAATAAAATCAGATTGGAAAAAATTCACACAAGAATTTTCAAAAATATTTGATTCAGAAAGGAACAAACAACATCAAAGAGTTTTATGCAATGAAATTCGTAGACTACCAAATGAAACGATCAAACAACTAGCAGTAAGGATCGAAACACTAGTCCGAAAAGCATATTCACTAAATACTCACGATTATAAAACATAAAAATGACAGAAATTTTAATTATGACTCTAACACCTTAATTACGAAAAATAGCAATTAAAAAGAGCATCACATCCTTCCTCAATTCGAGAACCAGATTTAGATTTCAGAAAACTAGTAGATAAACTAGAACAAGCTGAGATCACTATTAAACTAGAAGAAACGGAAAATCTCAAATTACAGTATGTTAATAATATTCAAACAACCACAACACAAATAAATAATATACATAATTCAGATACAGATTTATCCGAAAAAATCACTGAAATTCTGAATATATATGAGAAAAACCCAAATTTTAAAGGTAAACCATCATTTAACTACTGATATATGTCAATCAACAATCCTCGATGAAGAACTATCAATAAATAATATAATAAGTAATGAAAAAAGGAACACAGACTATTTCACAAAAACACCTTAATTTAAACCAACATTCAAAATATCACACTATACAGAACAACAACAAACATTTTTGACAATGTTTAATTTTCAACATTCTCAATTAACACAGAATGAATTTGAAAAATTAGCCGATTTACTTTTAAAATATCCAACAGTTTATGCAACATCCAAATTTGACGTTGGAAAAATAAATTCACCTCTACATTTACCCTTAAAACCTGACGCAGTTTCCAAAAAACAAAGAGCAAATTCTTGGATTTTCTTTTTAATTGTTGGTGGTTGACAATGTTGGTGGTTGACAACAAAAATTCTTGACAATGTTCAATTTTCAACATTCTCAATTAACACAGAATGAATTTAAAAAATTAGCAGATTTACTTTTAAAATATCCAACAGTTTCTGCAACATCCAAGTTTGACGTTGGAAAAATAAATTCACCACTACATTTACCCTTGAAACCTGACGGAGTTTTCAAAAAACAAAGAGCAAGTAAAGTACCAATTCATTTACATGATAAAGTCAATAGACTACTTGACATTCTAGAAAAATACGAAATTATATTTCCAGTAAATAAAGAAGAACAACAACCGAAAGGAAACACCTTTATTAACCCTGTTAATATCCTCGCCAAAGGAGAATTATTAAAAATAGTTTTAGATGCTAGATACCTCAATTCACTAATTGATGAATCCAAATTTAAATGGCCAATAGAACTAATTCAAGTAATTTTAACAAAAATAAACGGTAAATGTTTCACACCCGCTGACATGAATAGTGCATATAACCAAATGCCACTAGATGAACAGTCACGACGATTAACACAATTCGTTATTGGAAATCAACAATACGGGTTTAATAGATTATTCTATGGCATATCCATAGGACCAGCAGCTTTTTCAGCTTCCATGAGTAAATTCTTTAGACCACTCATACTTAGTAAAAATGCAATCACATATTTAGACGATGTTTTTATGCAATCACAAACAAAAGATGAAATGTTCACAGTTCTAGAAAAATATCATCAAATTTTACAGAACGAAAACATGAAAGCAGCCCCAGATAAATCACATTTTTTCTTAACACGCGTAAAATTTCTTGGACACATCATAGAAAAAGACACTATAACCCCACTTTAATCACAAATTGATGCAATTCAAAAACTCCAACCACCAACAAATAAAAAGAAAATCTAAGAATTTCTTGGAATGTTAAATTTCTTTAAAAAAATACGTATATAAAATGCAATTGTACTTAAGACCATTTAATAACCTTCTTCGACAACAAAATAACTTTGAATGGACAACAGAATATCAAACACGATTTGAAGAAATTAAAAAACTTCTCAGTGAACAAATTGCAAACACAATCCCAGATCCAAATCAACCATTTTATGCAATGTGCGATGCTTCAAATTTTGGCATCGGAGCAGCATTACAATCCCACACGGGAACAAATAAAATGAATCTTATATCAGCAAATTCTCGCCTATATACACAAGCCGAATTACGACTCTCTGCCCTTATGAGAGAGTGCACAGCTATCATACACACCTTAACAGAATATGAATTTTTGATACTCTGATCAAAACATCCAACAGTTTTGTTTACAGACCATAAACTTATCATATTTCTTTTTACCTAAAAATCAAATCCAAACCATCGAGTTTATAGATTTCAACTAATTTTAATGAAATTTCCAAACTTACACATAGTATGGACAGCAGGAAAAAACCTTGCACTACCTGATACTCTAAGTAGAAATACACCACCTGAACTATTAACAAGAAAAACAACAGTTGAAATACCACAAAATATAATTTTATCTCGCCAAAGATGAAATTTCACCACGATTAGAATGTAAATACGCAGTAAAAACTGACATAGAACAATCACAAATTAACCATCTACAACATTTTCCACTGTATTTAGATTGTCAAAACAACAATTATGAAGTTGATTTATTAAGCACATCTACATTCAAGCCGATACCATATTCACATTGGATCAAAAATAATTCTCTACAAAAAAGAATTAAACAACCACATAAAAAGGGCCCATTTCCCTTAATAGAAAAGGAAAATCTAACTGATACATTAAATTTATCAGGGCCGTTTCCAAATGATTCAAAATACACGATAAATCAAGTTTTTAATCTTCATGACCCACTTGATACAATACCCCTATCAAAAATCGAAATAGAAAACATTTTTCTACCAACAACAGAAAAAATCACACTAGAATTGTTACAGAAATACCATAACCTTGATCCCGTCATTAGACAACTCAAATCATGGCACAAATATAAAACGAAGTCAACGAAAGCTGATACCACGATCTTAGGAAACAAAACACTCCTTAGATACTTCAGAAAATTTAATAACACCACCATAAATTAAAACACAGTCATTATAGAATATCAAACACCTGATTTTAAAGTACCATGTCTACCTTTAAGTATGATGTTAATCGCATTCAACACTTCCCACACCTGAAATACAAAAGGACACTCCGGATCAGAAAAAAACATAATCTAATTTTATACAAAGTTTTTATTTCCCTAATGCACAAATTTGGATCAAAGTATTATGCAATGATTGTATAATATGCCAATTAAACAAACCCTATCCCAATCAAAAAGAAATAGCAGAAAAACAAGATTTTAAAGGACAAAGTCTTTATTTTAATCACAGAATATCATTTGACACATAAGGACCAATTTCACCAGCCTCAGAAGGAAACTCATATATAATGGTAATTGTTGATGCATTTACACATTATGTAGCACTTAACCCAGTACCCCATTGTTATGCTTACTATGCATATACAGCACTCTACGAACACTGGATAGCTAAATTTGGGTTACACGAAATTTTAGTCACAGAAAATGGCACTGAATTTATTAACAATGAAATCATCACATTATGCCACTTATATAACATTAAACACAAACCACGTACATCTCATGCACCTTGGACAAATGGATTAGTCGAAGGTATGAACCGTTCATTACAAGATTACCTCAGATGTATCATTAATGTAAATGATACCCGATATACTGAATGGTCAGCAGATGTAAAATTATTTCCTTTCTCATATAACTCACAAATCACAACAACATTAGGAATGTCACCGTATGAAATGGTATTCAGCCAAAAACCACGTAAACCAATAATGTTTACAGCAAACGCCCATAAAAATGCACAAGGTATTGTCAACCAAACAAAGATTCAATTTGTTATAATCTACCACTACACACCCATGATACACACCCATGATGGAGACCACTTTCATCATCCACAAATTTTAAAATTAGCCTCGGTACACGAACCGAATTGATTTTAAACAGAGATAAAAACACAATGAAATTTATCAAAAAATAAAAAAATCGTTACAAAGACAAAACATAAATACTCAAATCAATTCACGCTTTACACCAGCAAAAAATTTAAAAATAGAACATTGTTTTAATTCCCAAATTTACAACACAAAAAGGAATTTCTAAAAAGCTACAACCACTACGAAATCGACCATAATAACTAATTGAAAAACTCACTGATGTCACATACAAATCGATTGACACAAATAAAAAAGAAATTATTCAACACCGAAATAACCTATTACCCTTATACCCAAAAGAATATGCACTCCGTGAATTAACACAATTATATTCTTTTACAGGTTTAAAAATTGTTCAACAATTCAGAAACTGAATTGAATCACCACACCGATGAACAAACAAGCTCAAAATTAGATCAACAAAAAGAAATTATTAGCCGAATACCCCCTAAACACAAAACACGAACATCTCAAAAAGAAAGAAAAAATAGTAAAATGACAGAAATAATTCTACCACACGATCAAACAGAAAAATCTGAACATAGAGAATCATCACGACTCAGACGTCAACCACGAAAAAATTATGAAACCTTCATTCCACAATCTAAAATTTTAAAGAAAGTTGAATTTAAAAAAAAACTTTCATTTTCAATTTCCATCATTTTCTTTATATTATTTTGAACAATCCTTATTTTCAAAATAACATGCTGAAAAACAATCGAACAGATCTAGTTCAAATTCAGCCAATAGAAATCATCCCGAATTAGACACTTTATTTATATCAATACGACTTTATTAGCCGACACATATTCACCTCTAAGCTTATCTATAACTATAACTTCAAGACCTCCAGGTCAAAAATAAGCAAACCGCTACAAAATGAAAACTAAAAAAATATAATCTCAATTTACAACCCTTCCCTATCAAGCAGTACAAAGATCAACAATTTTTTCCCAACTTAGCACTCGCAAACCACTCAAGCAAAATTATTAAATTAGCCTAAAGAACAAAAGCACATGATCATTTAGCCTAAAGTACGAATATTTCTTGGATACCCCCAATTATTCCATAAATAAGAACTACGAAGATCTCCCCGACACACTTCAAAATAACCCCTCAAAAACTCCTGATGAAATCCAACCCACTTATCAAAAAATCAATAAATGATCGGACCGCACTCGAATTTAGCCCCCAAAAATTGAAAAAGATTCGACAAACCAAATCACTTCTTAAATGCTTCTCTCAACAATAGTCACTAAATTCAAACAAATATTTTCAAACTTTTTAATAAAAGTTTCAAATCTTCTAAAATTTTTTACAATATTTTTGACCAATATCATAGAAACCCTATTCATCCTTTTCATAATATTTTGCAATCTTTTTTTAATTCTCTACTCAATCTTTGAAGTATATATAACCCTTTCCACAATCATTGATAATCTCCTCAGGTACGATAATTTCAATGTTTCCTAATCTATTTAGTAGAACAGATATCTTTCTACTATTTGTAATTTTTCTCACATTTTTAACATCACTTATTATGACAATATGTAAATGTATAAAAAAGGCAATCATCACATTCGCATTAGCCACTATTCTCTTGTTGCTTTTCATTGAAGACTACTGGAACAAACATAAATTTTCATCATAAAAACTTCACCCAGAAAAATTTTCCAAAAAAATTTTCCAAAATTGCTAATCAACAACACCCACACCAGTCCCCACCAACAACATCCCAAGAAAATCCAACAACACCCACAAATACCTAAAATCCCCAATCATCTACACGCATTTCTTTACAAGAAAATCCATATACTTTTGAAGAAAGACACGCGCGATTATCTGGACCATTAGAACCAGCTGTCCGCCAAGCACCTTTAAGTGAACCACAATACGAACCAACTTATAATATATACCCACACCTACAACAAGACCTTAACAGAGTAAGACACATAAGTCAAAACCAGAACACACTCGAAATAAATAGACAAATTATACATCCAAGACGAAATAGAAATTTTCAAACTCCCAGAATTCAATTCAACATACCTCAATCACCAACATCAAGTCCCTTAGACCTTTCAAGTAGCACAATACCAGATACACCTCCAACTGCTTCACAACAAAACTTTTCAAATATTCCATCCGATTACTTAAGTTCAACCCCTACATCAGAACAAGTTAGAGAAAATTCTTTTAATAACCCAACAACCACAGAACGCCCTCCATATTGGGATACAAACAAATATCCTCATGGTGAACCAAATTTAGTAAACAACCTAGTTGACGTTTCATTCGATACAACACTATCTACATTACCCGAAACACTTTCCCTTCCCTCAACACCTTCTTTAAGCCAAATATCGCCATCAACGTTTCCCCTAAATTTTCCTACCAACCTTGATTCACGATATCAAGAACAATCATCTCAGAATATACCACTACGATAAGATTGGAATACAGTCAGCACCCCCACCACTATTTGGTCAACATCAGGAAAGTAATAGATTACACAACTGGGCATCAAACAGATTGCAATATCGACACGATATTCACAAAGATATACAAGAACATAACATCCAAATACTACAACAAAGCAGTCTAACACTAAAATTCGAACTTACAGTAAGACTAAATATTATTGTTCAACATCCATTTCCATTAGATCCTCCTAATATCACAGCTCAATCTTTACCTCCTCCATTTATAACAACAGAAATAATATATAAATACGACAGGTATACAAAAAAGACAATCGGATACATAACCTTTTATAACCCATACTCAGGATTGTCATACACATGTATATTCTAAAGATATTCACATTTCAACACCTCCTTTTTCTCATTTTTTTCCGAACCAAATCAAAATCCCTCACCTCGCACAGAACCTCAAGATTTATTAGTAACACACTACGATTGTGAACAAAAAACACTACACAAATATGCTATAAATCAATTAACACAATGTGAATCCGAACCACAAGCTATAGAAACAACAAATATAATAGCTACACTATACTCAAAAGCCCGAGCAACAACACTAACAGGATACAAATTTACAGAAACCTTTTCCGAAAAGAAAGTACACTGTTCACAAGTTTCAAACGGAAATAAAAATAGATTGGACGACGAATCTTTCTACCAAAGTAATATTGAAAGATAACTACTTCTCAGCCCTTAAGACTGTAAAAACGAATTAAAACGACGAAACTTAAAACCAAACTAAGGCACAAACAGAAAGTTTTTCCAGATGTAGCTCATCAAGCAGAACTTGAAAAACACCAAGGTCACATGAGACTAGATACAAAATTCCCCTTCCATGGAGCACACGGAAGATAAACATACGATCTTCATGATAAACATTAGATACCACACATATGAATAAATAACCCCTCAAATTGCAAAGCAGACACAAAAAATAAAGATTATCAAGAAATAATGTTTTTTGATTGGAAAAAAGAACTCGAAAAAGTACAACTTACACGCGACTTAAAAGACGACACAATTCTTTACCAAGGAATGAGACTCCCTTGCCAAAATGATCAAGGATATTGCGATCCTACAACATGAACACAAGCAACCATTGTATGGTTTCCCGAAGAAACCGGCACAGTTTTTCAAGTAGCAAAAATACACGCTAGAATGATTAAATTTCACCAAAAATATTTTATCGAATCAATCCCATATGAAGATGTAAACCCCGACCAAATTAGATCTACGAACCATAAATTTAGAAACATCCACAATATAGAAAACACATTTACACGATTTCAAATATACCCAGAAACAGAACTTGCATGTAAATACAACAAGCCAATTTATAAAACACTGTATTCAGAAATTCTAGTCCAATACGAAAATGGTTTCGACATGAATACAGGACATTTAATCGTAAACCTGATGGCCACATCTCACTCATTTACTGACGAAAATCCCTACGTTTCAGTAAATTTTCAGAAAAGCACAGGACAAATCTGTGGAAAATTAAAACCACAAGACACAAAAAGTACACGATTACAAGAACTATCACTTATGAACAGCACACATTTTGGCGCAATTCACTATGATATACATTTAGATGTGAAATTAGACTACACAATAAGCAGAATTTTTCAAGAAATGTCACTTTCAGAATTAGAAACACTACACCAACTATGTGAACTTGAAAGAACACAAATTTTACAATCACTAGCACTAGCAGTTCTAAAAATACCATATGCAGGATATTTATTATCCGCAAATAGATCAAATTTCATTGATTATGAAGGAAACATCTTTTGGTATTACACTTGAACCAAAAAAGTATCACTTTTATACGTTTTTGAAGATAAACGATGTTTCAAAAGAATCCCGATATTCTACAAAAATAAAGTATATTTTGTTGATACACTCTCAAGAAGAACATATTTTTGGGATACAACAGTACCATGTGGATCAGAAAATAGCCTCAATGTTGTACAATTAAATCCCGATGAAGATAAATACTTTCTACTTACACCATATCCAACATTAATGCCACCACTAAAAAAGTTTTCACCCGAAAGCATTAGAGCTATAGCCCGAAACCCAAATATCGATTTACAATCGATAGGCATCTATTCTAAATCCGACATACAACACCACATACGTACACAACAATTTCAGGAACTACTTACAAAAATGGACACTATACAACGACAATCAATCGATCAAAACTTACGAAAACTTGTAGAAACAGCAGGATTTTCAGACATTTACGTACAAGATTACAGCGGATATTTTAAAGACATAAAGGATCAAATTTATCTAAACGGCGAAAAATATCGACCACAAGATATATCACCAATCAATTCTAGGATGGCCATATTATATCTTAGAAAGATTGACTATATTATACGCAATGTTCAATTTTATTGGATTTATTTTTTCTTTACTGAAAGGAATTTATAACACATGTGCAATCCACACACAAATCAATAGACAAGCGAGCGTAGCACGCATACTTTTTGCAGGATTTTTCGGAATATTTTCCACATCCATAAATAAAAATAGAAAAACGCAAACTTGACCTTAAGACTAACCACAGCACTAAAACCTAGACAATTTACACACGTAGGATATAAAAAGCTTCTAAAAATTATCACTCCACCCCGAGCTAATGATTATTCTATTGAATATTATGATCACAACATCATCAGACCTAACCAAGACCAATTTCTCGACGAAGATAAGTTCGCTAATCCACAACTAACCGAAAAATTTTTCATCCAAACACCCTACATCTTTACACTAAGCTCACTAGCTAAAAAACACGACCATATTATTTCCGAAGCACTAATTGACATCCAAGCTTATGAATCATTTCACGATAAATTTCAGACTTTTTCACTAACCTTTCACTTCCTCCAAAAGAACGAGATCTGCACTGTTCACACGACATCATGTTACGAACTAAACAAACGCATACTTACACATACTATAGATTTTAATCATTTTAATTTACACACATCTTCACGACAACCCCACCATCGTTTTCAGTTTATTATTTCAACGTACACTTCGCCATTTTTCTTAAATTTCACATACTGTATTAAAAACACTAACTTCCAAGGCATACTCAGAGTTTACGACCCAATAACCCAAATGTATATATTTTGTCCATTCACCAAGACCTTCAATGAATTCAAGATTTAAGTTTGCACTAACAACAACTCAAACAAGCAATAACAAGTTTCCACTTTTCTTTTAACCCGGTTGGAAAGGATTTATATAATAATCCCAACTAACCAACGCAGCTTACTAAACACCATGAAACACAAACTAACAGCATGACTAAGAAAAGAAAACCCACAGTACCCAAACTGGATTAAACCAGCTTAAAGAACCGATAATTTATTCTTTTGAAGACTATTGATAAGTCTAAAAAAGAAAGTATAAAACACCAAAAAGTCGACAGACAAACCCAAACCAAACAATTTGATTTTTAAGGAAAGAACACAACTAAAACAACAAAAGGAAAAAACCAGAAACAAACACAACACAAAAGGTTAACACAAAACAGGACCCCATAAAAAACCAGCATGAAATCATACCCTCACTCCTGGCCTAACCCACCAGAAGAGGACGAAGTCCTGAGCATGCTTAATAGCCGGCCTAACACACCGTGCTAAAACCCACGCTTTGTGACACACTCTTTTTTTTGATAAGAGGTACTCAAGTGTGAGTAACTCTTTTAAAATAACTGAACTAAAAATAAAAGCTTTTGCGATAAAAATTAATAAAAAATCATAACTAAAAAGAAGGATTAACTAAACATTTATTTATGTAAAATATATATTGCAGTAATATAGATCATACACATTCACGAAGACGAGCATCAAGCAGCTAAGACCTCATCACGCAAAACCTACACAATGGCTAAACACAACCGATATGCCGCTCACAACCACAACTCAAAGGATTTAAAGTACGACTTGACTTCGAAGCAAAGGATTTCATTGAAACAGACCAATGACCACCTCCATGTTCAAGTATACGTACAGATCCGAGTTACTGGGCATTCCCTCCAAACTCGAGCTTCACGCCATTCCCAATTCAGATCGAAACATAGTTCTCCACACCGATCAAGACCAGACGATCATAACAAACCATCTTGATTGATTTTGTTAACGGTCTTAGTCATCGTTGAATGACAAGATGAAATCTACGATCCCAGTTTCCTGGAGCTTCCTCCTCCAAGAATGGAATAGAAATGATGCTCGCGAAATACGAACGATCAATCATCCATGCTCCACTACAGAAATAAGTCAAAGAAACAAAAACTCTGTAAACCCCAGATGGGTGGAACCTGATTCAAACTATATTATTATTATTGGTTTTAAATTAGATATTTTATCCGTATATAATAATAAAGACTAACCAATCATTATCTAACTAATAACCCTTTTTATTTGTAAGTGCTGAAATTACTTGTAGTTTCAGCACCAGAGCATTCTGAATTTAACTTACAGCTTAGTTGCCTTTTCCAAGAGACCAACTCGTAACAAACCAGTATACTCAAGATCTATTGAGACTTAGAGATATAAGAGTAAGGTTAAGATCGGTATTAGACTAAGAAGTTGCACGAATCTATCCGGCCGAAAATAAGATAGCGTGACGAGCAGGCGGTTTACATTATCTGAAATTACTCTATGAGTTAGACCTTCCGTCACAGCTCATATTTCTGACTGTCTTAATTGACCTTTTCAAAATTTGCCTAATCACGATTTGTAGCATCGTGATTGCACGATCTCATTTAAAGTTCATAGCATCTGTTTTCTGCTTATTGTGTTGCGAGTGTTTGCGTATCTGTAAACGTCTGTGACTGAGAGGGATGGACGTGAGATTCCAAATCTCGAGGTTGCTGGCCCGAATCCTGCAACTAGCAAAAGTTTTTTTAATTAGAGGCTTATTTGTTTTATAGAGCTGCTGTTTTGTCGTTTTCTAAATTTTGCGAATGGCAGCTTCGCCTCTGCGTCAAAACATCCGAAAAAATGAAAATTAAAAATTAGGTAAAACAATCCTAAGGTTTTTTGTACCTAATTAGGTAGGAGTGGGGAGGTACTATGATCTAAAATAGATTTTGTTTTATCTGCTCAATTTATGCTACCAAAATACATTAGCATTTGGCTGATACAGGTATAAATTTGAATCACGTACAAGAGCACTGCTGCCCGTTACAAGCGATATCGTCGAATCGGAAATTGCGACTTTTCAGGTTAACAGGTTTCTAAACATAATCAATGAATTAATTGATGACTAAGTTAATAACAAATTCATATTTAGTGTTTTATTTGGACGTTTGGTCCGGAAGTAACGTAAATTTTCCCTTACTGGCACTATGAAGGTCCGAGGCTCGAATCCAGCGTGGACATGTTTGTTTTGCAAACTGAAAATTTTCAGCTTGAGCAAAAGAATTGTCGGTTTATCGTTTGTCTTGTTTTTGCCGGCTTATTTGCCACAGCACTGAGTTTTCTCGCGGCTTAAGCTATCCTTACTATAATGTAAAATTCGTTTGTTGTGTTCCGATCATCAATCAAGTATTTGAGTGCCAAAAAAAATTGCTGATAAAAATGCGATTTACGAATGCGAAAAAGGCTGTAATGCGATGAGCATAGTCAGAAGTCTGGTAGAAGTCTTTTAAATCCGAAATCATACCGGCCATCACTCAGTAGTACACGTGGGAATCTATAGATTAGTTCATTGCGTACGTCAATGATGTAATAAACTTCCAAGCACTTTCCATTGTCAACTGTTTTAAGTTTGTTTAAGAGTGATGAACGTAGTGGAGACTCTTATATAGTTCTTGGTGATTGTTTTTTGTATCTGAAATAATGCGAAACTCCGTTTTGCCTCTGTATAGTTTTCTGTTCTGGTCATTCAGTTAAGTTAGACCTGCCAGAGCATACGTCTTGTTATTGCTGCTATAATTTTTCAATAAGCACTTTTTCTTACTGTTACAACTAGGAAGTAACCGGGTAAGAGTATCGCTATCGCAAATGCAAAACTATTTTTGCACAACTAGGAAGTAACCGGGTAAGAGTATCGCTGCATGTAAACCAGTCAGCATGTAGTTCTAAAGAAACGTAAAATAAGCTTGCACCGAATAGTTGAATACGCTTTTACGAAAATAAGGTTTTCACTTTTTTGGAGACCAACGGCAGATTTGGTTAGCCTCAATGTTTTGAGGTATTCTAACTTAGCTTTTCTTTTGTTTGACTACACTAGCATCATCAGCTTAGTGTATTATTAAGAAACTTCGTTTTTTCAAACATAAGTCGCAAATAGTGCCACTTTTCGGGCACCCTTACAGCTTTTTGGTAGCATGTGCTTTGACATTCCATTAGTAATAAGTAAACACAGTTGATTCATTTTTAATTCATCAAATGAACCGAAAAAAGCTATTTATTTCAAACAACATAACAATAATAAAAACTCTATTTCAGAATTTTTCTGTTTCAATATATCTCACAAATTTTTGAAATGCCTAATTAATACATAATGTGGCTTTACATAATTTGTTGCATGCAAAGCTAGTTTGGATGCCTTCAGTACGGTATCTTCCAAATTATTACTAGTAAAGTTGTGTCTATTTGTATTTGGTGCCGTTTTTGCTGAATGGCATTGGCAATTTATTAGCATATGTAGCTGCTTTATTCGTGAATAGTGTTTGTTAGTGGTGAAGCGTGCGTTGCTGAGTGGTTAGTGCGTGAGACTCATAATCTCCTGATTGCAGTAGGTCGCAGATCGAATCCTAGACCTGGCCAAAATTTCTGCTTATTCGAGGCCCATTTCTATTTTTCTTATTGCGCTTTCTAGAGTTACTTTTTGTGTTCTCGCTCGTTTGCAAAGCAAAACTTCCTCTCTGTGTAAGTTAAATTTGGTTTCCGATTTTCTCCTGTGATTTTTTTGCTTAGATTTATTTCGTCAATTGTAGTTTTATGTGTTTTAGAGAAAGGGCGATTCGTGTCCTTTTTTGAAGTACGCTGAAGGTTTTGATAATATATAATAAAGTCCATTTTTTTTTTACAATGTCGCACATATATGATAAAGGTTTCTGACAATTGACCTTGCTTTATTACTACATTTTAATAACTTCCAGACCCCTTCCCTACTGGACTAGCGGTGAAATGAGTGTTTGGGATCCTACGGTCGGTAATTCGAGTCCCTGCCGTACTTTGTTGTTGTTTCGAGTGAGGGATTTGAGTTTTTGTGGTAACACTTGAGTTGTCGGACTATCGTTTGCCTTATTTGCAAAGTATGGTCTTTTCCTCCAATTTTTACTGTATTTTAAAGTCCTTCTTTAGTTTGTAAATTTTCCAACTCTGAACTTAGATACATATATATATATGTATATATTTAATGGTTTCAGCTGGCGTTACATCGGCTTAATCACTGTTCAGTGGGTCGTTTGAATGGCCAACAGAGGTGTTTAGGCTTTTGTGTTCCAAATTTATTGTTAAGGTTTTTTTTACATCAATTTTGTTTTCGGCTTATTACCGCTCGATAAATGTTTCTGAATGCTTATTAACGCTTGCGATTGTGTACCCCGAATTTTTTTCTCAAATTGTACTTATTTTGCGACAAACGTATAAAATCTTAGTAGAAGTAACTTTTTTCGACTTCTTGAATAAGTTTTTCGGCTTTGTGGCCGCTGCCTCAGTTTTCATCCGCAACCTCCAATGCCAATTTTTTGTATTCTAAGTTTGCGAAGCGTTGCTGTTGTCAAATATCAATTTATCACTAGCGAAGCGAAGCTCGGCTTTGCCTCAGTGTAATTATTTTTTTTGTATCGCAAAGGCAAGCTCTGCTTCGATTGTATAATTATGGGCAAAACAAAATTAAGTCCTATTTCCAAGATAGCATATCCTTTTATCTGCCACATTTCGTTGCTGCTAATTTTGTAATCGGATCAAAAATGGAACTGGTTCTTAATTGACGTAATTGCCGTCTTTTTCTGCCAAGGTCCTCTTTTATGCATGTTTCTGTGTTTAGATCGACATTCCCGTGACTAAGGTGTATGAAATGGAAGGCTTTTCAAATCCATACCATTGGCTGGACAGTAGTCCTTGGATTCATGTGTGTTCGCTGCCTCACATGGAACACGATGAAGCCGGCAACTGCTATCCCATTATTGATATTCAGAACTTGTCAGCTCTCCCAGAGTTGTCGGAGAGCGAGAAACAGGAGAATATACAACCATCGTGCAAAGCTGACAGAATCGACGGTAATTTGTCTATTCCAGTGAGTTCAGAAAAGTTTGGAAAAAAGGCGACAGCTGCTGTTGTAGTGTGTTGTGTGATCTTTGTTGTCTTTTTAATATCGTCTTTCGCCGCATTCTGTCTACGCAACAAACTCAGAGACACCAGATGTGTGCATATATTTGAGATACTTAGAATAAACGACCCCCCGAAAGACGGTCGACTGTCGCGCAGTGCTGTCAGAACAGGAACACCGCCTCGCAGGGACTCAATGCACACTGACGACCGTTCGCAGTGGGGATCTGGACTTCGTCTTAACCAGATGTTGAGTTTCACGAGGTCACCGCAGCATTTTTCAAACAGTGAAAACAACTTGTCCGGTGTCTCAGATTCAAAATCATGTCTCAATTCTTGCTCAGTACTCGACGAGATGAACTCACAATTCGGCAAGTGATTTAATTATGTCAGGTTGAAACATTTCTTTTTTCTTTATTGGCCCTCAATGCTCAATGTACGGTATTTTCTCCCTGTCTTATCCGTAGTCTTATTAGCCAACTCTCAAGCGCTGAATCTGAAATCAGTATTTTTTTTTCGAATTTGCTCTTTAAAATATTTTTATAATATAATAATAATTTTTCATTTTTCTAACATTTTTTTTCATTGGATACCAGAATTTTTTTCCTTAGATAATTTTGTTCTCAGGATTCATCTTGCAGCAACAGTCATATTTTGAGCCTATGAGCATTTTAGTTTAACTATCCATGCTTTTGGCAGTTTGCGTTTTATGTTGCTTGTAATTTTTTTTGCTCGATTTATATTTTTTTCACGTTTTTAGAGTCGATGAAGGTAGTTCAGATTCTTATACAGGTCCTGATGATTTTTTAGTTTTTTAAGGAAAAGTCCTAAAATGCTCTTATATTTTTCAGATGTGCATAATACATATTAATGCCTGGGTATATTTATGCACTATTTGAGTTCAATCCAATTTCATCTGCTAAAAGTCAGGTAAGTTGCGCTCTCCAATTACGAAAGTGTAAAGGTCACGAAAAACGTGATTCACTTTAGTTTCAAAAGTGGAATTTAATTTTCAGATTTTCCACCGTTCTGGAAATTCGAAGGGCTGTAAAGCCGTATATTTTTAGCTTCGAAATTGGGAATTTTTTTGAAAAACAAATCAGTTTTTATGTTTCCTTGATTCATTGACTCTTTTCATTGACTCTTTTCCAACTAACTGTTGACTTTGTTTTTTTTCAGCTTAATAAGTTTTATTCTATATAATATTGGCTTACACACATTTTATTGCATCGTCTGATGAACCAAAAGGTTTGTGTGTGTTTGGAAGGTAAGGGAAGGGGGATTTGAAAAAAAATCTTCTATTAGTTTTTATGAATTTTCTAGGCTTAAAGGGTTTCTGCTTAGGTGTTTTTGACCTTGTTACCGCTTGATTGGTGTTCTTCCGATGGATGTTATAACCACATTGTATGGCCTTGGCATGTTGTTTTTTCAAAACTAGCTATATTCATTTTGATAAATCTAGTTTTTCTATATTTTCAGATTTTTTCTTGTTTTGTATTTTAAATGGTTCGAAGCTCTGCTTTGCCTCTCTGTCCCAAAATATATATAACTCATCAATATCACTCAATCGCTTTTAGTCTGAGGACCATAATTGTTGTAATAATTCGGAAATCACTACAGCAATCGATAAAAATACACAGGTATTGAATATTCTCAAAATAGGTTTAACCAGAATTTTTACCAAACATCCATCAATCTTTTAAGTTAATCCGCTCATAAATAGTATAATTTGTTGCAATAAGTTTGAGAATTCACAAGTTCATGAAAGCACTTTTTTAATCTTAAAAGCTTTCTTTTGATCTCCGAAGTAATTGTGTTTCGTTTTAAGGTCGCCTTAGTTACGTCGCTAATGGTCAGGTATACTACATGGAAGATATGGGGTGAAGATGAGGGCGAAAAGAAGCTTTGCTGCTGCTGTTGCACAAAATCTACTGCCCCAATAATCTCCTGAGTTGCAAGTGAATCTGAACGTCAATCACTGTTGTTTCAGTGAACTGGAAAAAATTCCTTCTTCTTTTTTATTGTCTTTCCCTTTCCTTCAAAACGAACAAATTTCGTCCCGTGTTTTTCGTGGTGCGTGCATATCTGTTTTTCTACCCTTTAATAACTAAGTGTTACGCCCACTAGTTTTATCAATGAGACACCTAATCTATCAATATATGGATATATGAATGTACAAACAAGCTTTTTGTTTCCTCAAATCAGCTTTTATTTTGATGCTCTTGAATCACCATTCTGGTAGTTTTAACTTTTAGTCGATGTCTCAATAGTTTTCATAATATCAACATAAGATACACAAAAACACTAGTGTCAGTACCTTATACTTTATTTGTTACTTAACTAACTCAATTAATTCGGTTGTTTGAGTTCAATGACATTTTTTTTCAACCGTGTATGTGCTATATGTTAACTTATGCTGACTTGACATCTTTAGCAAAAAAATGATTTCGAGGGATGATTTCGATTTGTAATTATACTACACCAGTTGCCTGTAAAATAGTTAACAGCTCGTAAAAAGTCTCAAATATAAGCGTATTAAATAAAGATAAAGGTTCAATGCACACTTCATCCTGAAAAATCACTCAATATTGCGAGCTTCAATTTTTTTACTGCTTCGAAAGATTTCAGTTTTATAGAATAATTGATAACGTTAAATTAAGGATAGAGAATCATGACAATTCCTGTGATTTCGCTTCGTGGCTTTCGCTGTTATACGCGACAATTTCAGCAATAAGGTTGCCATTTAACCTATCGTCAAGTCTCAAAGTAACCCCTTTTCATAGTTAGAACGCAGTAGTTAGGAAATTTGTCCCTTTGAAGTTTAATCAATATTTCGGTGAAGGTTAAGCAGTGATGGCAAAAGGTATTAACAGATTTCGCAATGGTGCATTTTGCCTTGAATTATGTCGAATAAGTTATGCCAACATTTGTTTGAGGCATAGCCGCTGCATGCTCTATCTTTGCCGAAAGATTTATCCAGCGAATTTTTCCATTCGTTCTCAGACCTCACTGTTATAATGTCATATCCATAACATATTTTTCTAATAATTATCAGATTATGTACAACCAGTAATTGATTGACTGCTAGGCGGTCTTATTCCTGTTGAGTTTGTTACAGATCTTGATAAAACGGGCAAAAAATACGTAATTACTGCTAACTTCTATGGCTGCCAAATGATGCACTCAGTCTGTTTTAATGAGGTCGCAAATCTTTTTCGTATCCTTTCCATGCTAAACCCAGTTCATTCCCTCAGTATCATACATTCACCTTCGACATATGAACAGATGTGATCTAAATAAATACATTTTATTTTGCATATTCGCTACCTCTTTCCAATGAAGTTTTTAATCAAAGTACAAGATAAATGAAGTTGCATTTTATGTATGGTAGGTAGCTGTTATTATGTTGCTGCAGTCGACAAACGAACAAGTAGTTGGATAAAATTATCATACAGCACCAATTGCCTAATTCATGTTGTTTTGAATGAATTTCAGCTATTTTTAGCAAAGAGGTGAATGAAAATAACTGATTATTACAATGGCATTAATTTTCCCCAGGAAGGCTTGCGAATTATTCACAAGGAAATGAAAAAAGCAACGTTAGTCAAATTGGGTTAAACACAGCGCCTGAAAGTTAAACACTGAGGGTTAAAGTTAAATATAGTGAAAAATCGAATTTACTTTGAAAAAATGCGTTACTTATAGATGATAAATCATGCTTGGGTAGGGACGGGCTCAAATTAAGTTGAACTAACTTGTAAATTCATTCCATTAAGACTAAATGCTACGCTAGGATTAATTTCAAAGTTATTGAATTGCTTGATTCGATTGCGTTTGTCTGCTCGCTTCAAATAAACCGGTAAAGCTATCTGTCATGGATACTTGTCATGCTCATATCCGTGAAAATACATAGATCAATCTGGTAGCCGGTACCTAGCGTTAGTTGCTTGGTTTCAGTGAATGTTTTAAAGTGTCAATGAACGCAGTGAAGACAAGTATGGGTCGTGTTTATTTTTGTTCCTTTTTTTTCAAAGGAGAAGTCTTTAAACTGTTTCACGCTCAAATTTGAGTTTAATGATTTGTTTTTTGTTTTTTTTTTCAAGTTCAATTCATTTTTATTCGATAAAAGGAAGGCAAATTGCGCTCTCACGTTGCGAATGAAAATTGCGCTAAGAAGCGTGAATGAATTTTATTTCCTAAATTGGATTTAGAATTTAGATTTCCCAATGAAAAAAAAAACGTTTTGACCGAGTTTTCTCTAATTGGGTTAGTTTTTCCTAAAAAGTGTTATGGCAGATGTATATTTTACTAAGTGAAAATTGAAAAATTTTCAAAGAATTGGTCTCTAAGAGCTCATTGACACTTTTCCAACTGTCTGTTGGCTATGATTGTTTAAAACTAGATGAAATTACCTTGAAATTATATTCTCAGATGTTTGCTGTTGCATTACTTGATCAAATATATGTCATTAGCTGTTAAATCCCAGAAAAGTACAGTTTCTGCCAAATTCAGTTTTTTTCTCATCCATTTTTTCCTAAGTTTATCTGAAAGACTCGAGCTCTTTTATTTTTAGCCGGAAGTGACATTCAAAAATTCAAGTATTTTGTTGCAAAAAGCTGCTTGTTTAGCTGTAGTTAGTAGGTGGCTAAAGGGTTCTAAATAACGAATCTTTCATTGCAAAGGGGCGCGGATTCATTGATTGTGATTCAATGGATTCTTAGAGGCAGTTAGCATAGTAGTAAGGCGTTCACTTTGAGATCGAGCTCTCTCTTATATGGTCGATTTAGGCTGCAATAATAGTACGGCGTGAAAGTTTTAGAAGCTGAAAAACTACCATGTGTTGCAAAAAAGAGCTTAGCTCAAATTAAATCTGCAAAGTGGGGCATTAATAGAAACGGACTATCGTTAGACAGGCTGGATAGCCTTCTACGAATCGCAAAAACCTCAATTACTAGTTATTATTGCTACATGTACACTTGCGATCAGCTTAGTGTGTTATTACGGTAACTTCCCAAATGGCTTAAAAAGAAACTTTTCGCTAATGGCATCAATTCCAAGTTTTCATTGTAAGTCAAACGTTTTCTATCAGTTTCTAATTCTTTATTTTGCCAGGAACCAAAACATGTGAACAAGATATGGAATTAATTGCTTCCAAACAAATGTTAAGCGACAAATTTGGCGGAAAATTTGACCATAAGGAGCTTATCAATAACCAAGAGCTTATGTTTTTCGCTTTTGATAAAAAAAATTCTGCAATTTTTTCAAGATGAAATGTCAATCAACATTTTAATTGACAACTTCAAATTTTCTAACATTGTTCATGAAAAAGTTGTTCTCGATTTTTATTACTACAACTGTTGCATGAAATTTATGCCATTTGGGAAATTTTTCATTGTTATGCCATTTGAGAATTATGCCATTTGAGACGTAATCGTTTTTACGAGCCTTCTTTTTTTCTTAGCTAATTCGCAAATAAAATTTTACTAAACGTGTTTCAATGTAGCATTGGAAATTGCATAGCACCTGTTCTCTGCTTAATGTGTTTGTACCTATAAAGCTGCAGTGGCTGAGTTGTTAGTGTGTGAGTCTATTATTACGCTAGCAATACTATGTACGCCGGACAAAACGCTTGCTAGTAATATAAGGTACTTTCTATCTTAGAAAGTGAATCTGAAATTCGCTGAGAAATATTTTATTAGAATAGAAGTTAGTAGTATTTTACTGCAAATCGCCTTTTGACTCGATATTGATTTTAAGGGTGAGATTAGAGATATTTTGACTGAGTATGGATAGTATTTTATAGAGAAGGGTTGGGGTGGTTGAAGAGAGTACTGTTGATATTTGTTGGAAATTGTTGGAATGAATTTGTGTAGTTGTTTTTAGCTTCTATTTATACTCAATTGGGAAATCTCCCAATTTGTCGTGGGAAATAAGAAGTTATTTTTAAACTTCGTAATCTCTCGTGAATGTTATTCGTGCATTCGTATTTCACAAGAAGAGTCGTTCGTGTTTACGAGAGGAATCGTTATTATTCGAATTTTAACGAGAATAGTCATTTTAATTTCTAATGCTTAAAACATTATACGAATTAATACAATTGCTTTTCCATTCATTTTGCGAAGGGATTTATTTTATAGTGGCGGTGGCGTCACGCTTTATGAACACAAAAAATTATATTTCTTTTTCAATTTGAAATCAGAACATATTCATCCTCCTATTTGGAAAGAAAAAACAAGGATATTTTTCTAGTTTACCCTGCTAATCAAGCGAGGTAATTTTTAATCATGCGAAGCTATTTTTTTTCAACTGATGATCTTTGTTCAATTAGTTTATTATCGGTAGCAGATGTTGCAGTCAACCGGTGATCTTTGTTCAATTTACATTTTTACCGGTAGATGTTTGCAGTTATGGTATACCTAATATTGAGTCAGGCTTAAATGAATAGCATCTGTTACATTATAAATCAAATAAAATTTACGCAACCACTCGATCAAATTAAAAAATTCAAATACATCAAATTGTTTTGTTTTCTCAAAAAGTTTGAATTTTAGTTCAATTTTATTATTCTTTGAACGTCGTTTTCTTGAAGTTGTTTTTCGTCCTGAAGTAGATGAGCGGGTGTCCGTATACGTAATTGGGGAGGACTGGTTCATATAAAAGGGTGTATTTTTTGTTTTCCGTTTTTTAATGAAATCAGAATTGTTAAAAAGACAAATTAGCAGCTATACTACCTAGCTATAGAAATATGGTGGATAAATTTTAGAAATTTCCCTCCAACCGGGCTATAAGTTGGTGGTTTTATATTCTCAAATTGTTGATTTGTTTTTTGAGCTGCCGGATTTGGTGGGTTTCATGTATGTGGCTACGTTGGATTTGCTCAGTATTCATCCAACTGGGGGGTTTGCAATTTTGCAGTTAGATATTCTGCGGGAACTTGTATTTTTTTGATACTCAAGAAAGGAATTTGTTATTGAGAACATTTTTTTTATGGGGTGGTAAGCTTCCAATTTGAAGAGATTGATTAACGGATTCGAAGCATAATTGAGATCCATATCGAAGCCGGGATTTTTGTTGGAATTTATGTGCCGTTCTCTATCCAACTGATTATGTAACTTGGTTTTTAATTCAGTAGGGTGTAAGATCTGTCGCCGAACAGTCATTTGTTGCTGGGAAGTTGATACCGGCGTATTCGCCGTTATTATCTTCTATGGTCTTACTATTTGAGTTCGCTTCTCATTTCGAGAATTTGAAGAAACCAGGGGCATTTTGAAATGAGGGGGTGAAATTTTTAGGTGTGGTGGCTTTGATATTGTAGCTATTGGGACAGCTGAAGTTGTGTTCGGCAGTGGTACAGTGAAGGATCGTGTTGAAGCCGTTGTTGTAGTAGGGGCCGTAGTAGTGGAATTAGTTGGTTGTGGAGTTGATGTTGAAGGTTGCAAGTCCAGTGGATCGATGCCTGGGAAGAGGGAGAGAAGTTCCTGAAAACGTCGCAAGTCATCGTCAAGTGTTGAGTCGATAGTAGATGTCGATGAATCTGTCGGCATGTTCTAGAACATGTAAAATTTTTATTAGACTGGGTTTGTAGGGTGTTCCAAGTTTTGATTTCTTCTATCAAAACTTGTTAATTGGATATGAGGATACATGCGATCCTGGTTGATATTATCAACTTCCTCTAAAAGAGGTTCTTGTACTTTATCTTAATGATCATATTCTTCTAGTTTCTCGGTTTGCTCATTCTGAGTGAAAATTGAGGTCACTATAGAAGTGAAAAGTATATTGTATGAGGCAGCAAGCAATACTTTGCTAAAATGTAGTGAGAGGCCGGTAATTTTGTGAATATGTAAAGGTTTTATTATGAATACTAGGCAATATAGTATGAATTTTACTAGGAGAAATGAGGCGAAGACTATTCCTTTTTTAAATAGAATTATATTTTTCTGAATATACGGGTGTATTTGTTTTTCCAAAAATCTGGAGAAATGAGAATGTCTAAGTAGATATTTTGAAAAGAGCCTAGCGGGCTATATGAGTCCAAGAAATTTTTGGGCATTTAGAAAGGATCTAGATAATTTTTGTAGTATTCCTTTCATTTCTGATTTATCAGTTATCATGTTCCAAAATTTTTGCATTTGAGCTTAAGTGTAAATGGAAGCACCTTGACCGGATGCTAAAGAATGCTTAATTTGCTGCACTATCTCTTTTGGCTTGAAGAGATATGGTCCTGTTACCCTTGTGATTTGGGGTGTTAATTCAATCCAGGACTTGTTATCATCAACATCTATTTGGAAAAGTTTTAAATGTTTGTCGGAACAATCTTTTAAGTCTGCCGATTGAAAAGTTTGTCGCGTAATTGGATCAACAAATCGAATATTTTACTGATACATTATGGGAATGCGATTATAGATTTGCTCCATCAGTTGCAAAGGTGAATAAAATTTTGGACAATGGTAGAGCCAGGCAACATTGCCATTGGTCTCTAAGAACATAGAACGGTTCTGAGTTGAAATGTAGCCAGCCAAACGTGGGCTTTCAAGTGAAAGCATTAAGTTATATAAGATAGAGGAGCGTTCTAGCTCACATTGATTTTGTAGAAGGGCTAATTCGGCCGTTCTTAGCATGTAGAAGCTATTGAAAAGAATGTAGTTCAATTTGGTTCCAATGTGAGCTTCGTAGTCAATTTGAGTAGTTAGGAATTTAAATAGCCGCAAAGTAGAATTTGGTTGGCCGGCATTATGAATAGTTCCTGTTTCTGGGTTTGGGTTAATTTGGATTCCTGTATCCATTTCGAAACCATCAGTGAATGCAATAAAAAGTGAATCATATGAAGGTGGATGCACTATTCTGGGATGACCACAAAGAGCTTGCGGTTTATTCATCACCTGCAGCATAATATTTTGAGTCTCTTGTTTGGGTAGAGTGAATAGATGGGCTAGAAATCTCTTTGATTATATAGTATGATTCTTCGTTTCGAATCATTTTAGCCGGAAATCGGTTTAAAACAGTGAAAGTGTAATTTTTGGGTTCTTACCAAGTATAAGCAAATGCATCTAAGGATGTTGTTTCACATCCGTTAGTAGATACTGGACAGGGCAAGGAATGTTTTGCCAATTGTTGACTGTTCCATCTTTGAGGTTAACATTTAAAGTTACATTTTGCCTGTAAGTTTCAAGTGTCCAGTTTGATCCATGAACGGCCATCACATTCGTTATGATTTTTGCCGTCAACTTCACCAGCATGGGCATTAGTTATCGTTTTAACATTGAGTTTGAAAGGTATATTTCCAACACTAGCATAGCCTAGGTTAAGATAGCCTCTGTCGGCGGACGATTTACGTTGATCGGCAGATAAATGGAGACAGTAGTGATCACGTTTTGTCGAGCGTCAATAACACTCGAATCAAATGAATCGCAGGACCAACGCATTGATTGGTGTTTGATTCGACACATTGTCGCATTTACTTAATTGTGATGTTATCTCTGATAAAGAGTAACATAAGCATGGGTCACTTTAATTTTTTCTGGTTGAACTTTGCAAGGTTCAACTTTGTTTAGAGAGAACATTTTGTTAGAAGTCATTAATTGACAATCAAAATGAGCAACCCGAAGATAATTTGCAGTTTTTGTATACAATTGATCTTTCGGATCAAATGCTGAGGTCTGATTTGAAAAGATTGTTAGAGTTAAAATAGCAATCAAATAAATTTGTTGTAACTTGGTTTTTTGGATGTTAATGATAGCAAAAGAATTTTTTAAAGTACTTACCTTAAGCAAATCCTCGAGAGTTATTAGGATGGGATCTTGATCCATCAGTTCTTCTTCCGCTAGTTCAATGTTAGGATTTGACATTTTGTGGATATTTTTCGATGAGGAATCTGAGTTAGGCTTATTAATTTAATTGAGGAATTCAGTAGACTTATTTGTTGGAGAGAGGAGGTTGGAATGCAAAATGTGAAATTGAGTTGGGATGAAAGTAACTGTTTATCAGTTAAATTTTAAAGGCTGTTTTTGCTTTTTGCCAAATCTAAACTGTGATTGGCCATTTTTATTTGGCGTCTTTCGGAGGTGACTCGTTTTAAGTCGTATTTCCTTCGGCACTCGCTTTTAAATGTTGTGGTTTTTTCCAATCGAGTTCATTATCGTTGTTCGTTTATGCGGTTTCTTAAAATGTAGCGGTTAAAAAGTTTTTTTTTCCGTTTATGCGGTTGTTAAATTGTAACAACTGCATTCCCCTTCCCGATTGGCGGAGGAAAAAAAGGCATCTCTTCGTAAGAGAGAACTAAAAGCAAGATCATTCTTCGCTCATTTGTTGAAATTGCATTTATCGTCTGTTGTTATTTTAAAAAAAATTCTTTTATTCCTAGTTAAAAAACTGAATTTTGTCGAGCCTGAAGAGATTTTAGTTGATTTTCCTGAGATTTTTAAAATTGAGAGAGGAGTTGGATTTTACTCACGAAGCCTTGCTGGAGGACAAGGAAGTCGAAAGGAGGGTTTGCTTATACGATGGGTTGGTGGGAAAGGGTCTGAGTTTAACACAATTTGAAATTATGCTGTGGATGGACAGAGCTTTATATGGAGCTACCCGGTGTTAAATTACGAGGAGCTGTTCGAGCTGGGCTCACTGCAGAGCCAATATCACACATAAACGATATGGAGTCCGTGGATTGGGGGTGATTTGGTCTCAGTGGAGACGATGGACTTTTTATCCTTACTTTTTGGACAGGATGTAAGTTTCTTTAGCTATACACCCATGATAATAATTGAAATTACATTAAAACAATTTATTCAATTTGGATGGCAACAACAAAGAAACATATACACAGAGTAAATTTTTGTTTGGTTCCAAGAGGAATTCTTTAAAATGTCTGAATGTGAGGATGGCTTCACGAGAAAAGCAGAGATGGACATAACGTTAGAGGAGATCTACCAGGCATGGTGGCGGCTCTATTCAGTTCTGCAGTTGGCAGTGAGGAGCCTGAGTAGTGCTGCGGAGGATTCTCTCGAAAAGATGGCAGTGTTGAAATTGATCAAATCCTTTGCGGATTTAAAGTCGCCTATTTATAAAAGTTATTTTTAAGTTTAATGTGTATAAATTATTTTTGAAGTTTTGTTGTTTCATTTAAAAACATTTAATACAAAAGAGAAAGGCCATGAAATAGTAGTTAAAAATTTTTTTGTATGGCCAAATAAACACTTAGTGTTTATTATTTCTTTAAATTTACCAATTAGACTAGATGGAATAGTAGTTCCATAAAAATTTTTAGGACGAGTTGCCCGTTTAGGTCTTTTAGTTTGAGAAAGTGATCCAGGTGCGGATCGGGTGTTTTCATTGAAACTTTCCTGAGAGCTCTGAGGAATATTTTCCTATCAGCACAGCTATCTGATGCTTCAGATAAACGAGAGAAATCAGGGGGACGGGGAATATTATATTGTGTTGTTATATTGGGGTGGCGGCGGTTAAAGTCATTTGAATAACTAGTGTTAGGACATATACTGCGGCTATATTGGCGGCGGTGGCCGTAACTACTAGATTGACTAGTAGAAGGATTAGGGGTTTTCTCAACAGGATAGGGAGTCGAACTGCGAATAGGTCTAAGATTTTGGTCAATCGCAGTTGCATCGAACAAAGTTCTTAGATGTATAGTTTCTCTACCTGAACCCAATGATTGTTCATGTACTACTGTTTTATTTTTGGTTTTCAATTGTAGCGTCATGCTCAGTCATCTGTTGATAACCATTGTTTACTACTGGCCAAAATGTATATACCGGATTTTCAACCTGTTTAAGGTTTATTGAAAGAGTTGATTTGTTATATGGTCATAAAAATCACTTGAAAACAAATAGTCAGAGTACTCTTGCAGTAGTTTGAGCATTTGTGTCTCTTTAGGGAAGTATTCAACAATATGGTTGCGGTGAACAATCTTTTTTTCGTTGGTGATATCATTTTGAATTCCGTACGTAACTTCAGTTACGGTATAAGGTCCGGATCGTAAATTTAGAAGTTTTGAGATTTTAATAGTGGTTTAGATCTGTTCTCTAGTAACCCTTTGGTGCCTTCTTTTATTGGCCATCCTAATTCAATTTGATTTCGGAACATGTGGGCCTTGTTAGTGATGCGGCGGGAATGGGTATAGGTTTTACTATAGATCAGCTTGAAATCGTTTTCCCTTTTTAATATTTCTGCCGAAATTTGATTTTGCAGAAATCTATATTTGGTCTCATTGTTTGACTTATGCTCGTTATGAGCTTGACTTTCGAGACCAGCGCAGAAATCAGACATACTTCTTTTTTTTGGTCGCGGTAGAGGCCTAATTTGAGGCTAAGGGGAACTTTAGGTTTTACACTAAAAACAATCTCGCATGGAGTGTAACCTGTAGTTGAATTAATAGCGGTGTTGTGAGCAAAAGCAAATTTAACTGTTAATTTTGACCAGTTTGAGCCTGAGGTACTCAAGAAATAACGAAAGTACTGGGTAAAATGTTTATTTTGAACTTCGACTTTTCCGTTAGTCCAAGGCGAGTATGTAGTTCTTGCTCTTAATGTTATTCACAACTCAGAGGACCAATGAGCAAAATCGTTACTCATTATTGCACTTCCATTATCATCAATAATTTGTTGTGGGATACCAAATTTTGTGATATAGTTCTCTAGAAGCTTAATGGTTTCTTTAGAGTCTGCATGGGTGCATGGATATACTTCGAGATATCTAGAGAAGGCATCAATCGCAACTAAGCAAAAGTTTTTGCCGTGTCTTGATGGCCTAAGTGGACCTTTATGATAGATGTGGATTGCTTCCATTGAAATTGTTTCTAATTGTCCCCACTGTTGCGAGGGAGCTTCATTCAGGTCTTTTCGCTTAGGTTTATTCTTCTGACAGTCTAGACAATCATGAAGAAGCATGTTGACCCATTTATAGAGTGAGGGCCAATAGAAATATCTTTTGATTATTTCCAAAGTTTTTGTTTCACCGTGATGGCCACTAAAAGGATGTTTTTTAGCTAATTCGAAGCAATTCAACACTAGGGAGATGGGCAAGCAAATTTTTGGACTCTTAGTGTAGTCATCATTATGTTCATTAATACATAGAAGATCATGTTGGTTTCAATGAATAATAATTCAAATTGCCTGATACAAGCTTTGAATAATTTTTCTTCGCGATAAGGATTTTTTGGTTTCTTTCTGGCATTTCGTTTTGCTTTATGCAATTTTTAATGTCTATGATTACACTATCATAACATAACTCTTGCATTATTGTTTCAACATCCAAATTTGCTTCTTTTGCAAAGTCAGTCATTTTAGCTAGCAGTTCAAGAGAATCAGATATATTCGCTTCAGATTGGAGACTAAGAGGTTCGATTAATTTCAGGTTTCTTGTTTTAGTTTCAAAATTAGTTTTAGCTTTAACCAGATCATTGAGGAGGTTGTTCGCGACATTGCCCTCATATAAGTCAAGCCATTCTGAACTTTCCAAAGGATCATCAAGTGCAGATACTTCATCTGGGATTTCCTCATAAATGCTTTCATCGTTTATATCTGCGAAAGACAGTCGTTTGATTTGATTGATTTGTTTGCCAAATCGGAAGAAATCTGTTATATTCTGAATCGCACTACAGGATTCTTCAAAATAGTCTGGAGCCTCTTCAATAATGAAGTCTTCTCTGTCACTTATGTTGATCAATTTCTTTTTTGCGCCTTGCACTTGAGCAATGACCGGATAGCAATCGTTCTGAATGATGTTATTATCATCTTTATGGAGCACTGAATAGCAATTTTGTTCTCCATTGACCAGGATGAACTTTATATCATTCGGATTAGTTTTGTGTTCAAGTTGACATTTTTTGATATCAGCGATGGGCAAATTTCGGCTCAGTAAGTCAAGAAAGGGTAGATTTCAAACTGGGGTATATAATTTTTCAGATTGATAAATTTTGTCAATACGACCTGATATTTGAAGAATCTATGAGAAAGTTGTCCTTTTCTGGACCATAAGAAGAGAAAAGGTCTATGATCACAATATAGGTATAGAGGAAAGGGCGTTCCTATAATGTAGAATTCATAGGTTTGCAAAGCAGATATTTTCCCACATAGCTCACGATGTTGAGTAGATATTTTTTGCTCGGCTTAACAAAGACTCGAGTTTGCAGAAACAATTCTCTTTCCTTCGGGAAAGTCTTGGATGAGTATACACCCGGTTCCTACATTTGACGAGTCGGCGTAAATGTTGAATGGGTAGCTTACATTTGGGATAGCATTTGAGATATCATGACAGGATTTGACTTTCAGTTTTTGAAAAACTTCTTCATGGCATGGTAACCATTGAAAATTATCATTACTGTTTGCCAGTTCCTTTAGACATTTTGTGTCTACATGGAAATTGATGATGTATGTACTATAGAATCCCATGACAACTAATACACCTAGAACTTCTGTTTTTGATTCAGGGGATTTCAATTTTTTTATATCATCAATCCCTGATGCGGTTGGAGAAAGACTATCTTTACATACAACATGGCATAGGAATTTAACTTTTCGTAGAAAGAAAAAAGTTTTATGAGGGGCAGCTTTTAAGTTTGCTTTCCGTAACAGAGAATGATATTCTCGAATTGTATCAAAGATTTCATTTTTATTTTGACTCTGTAACAGAGTGTCGTCTATGTAAGTGATTGCCTTTTTTTTTCTTTAATGAGGGGTTAGAAAGCGTATCTCATTAGTTTACTGAAGAAACTTGGAAGCGGCTTCAAGCCATAGAAACCAACTTGGTAGGTATTTTGACTACCTCCTACAATGAAGCTCGTTAATTTCTGGGCCTAATCTGTTAAAGGAACTTGATGGTAGGCACATGAAAGATCACGACTTGTGAAGTATGATCCATTTATTCTGGTCATGAGAACTTGTAATGGTTCTAATGGCCAACTACAATTGCTAGTATCTGTGATTGAGTTCAGATAACTAGCATCCAAAACCAACTTAACGTAGTCTTTTTTTTGAGGATGAATGGGTTTACAAACCATGAGTTCATATCATCTTTTTCATTCAGTTCTCTGATTATGCCTGCTTGGATTAGTTCATCCATCAATTTGTCCAATTTTTCTCTTAGATGGACTGGAATTTTACTAGGTCGTTGTTTGTTGATCGTTTATGCTTCGTTTTCCCGATATCATATATGTGATGAGAATATACATCCTGATCCTCTATCAGAATCTGAATTAGGTCTGCAAACTCATCATCCGATATATCACTTTGTGTGAAATTGAAGTCCGATAAGAATTTAATAGTAGTTTCAATCTTTTGTAATATACTATTATTGTCCTCATCAACTGAGGAGTATTGGGTAAAGGTTTCGTTGACTAATAAGGCAATCAGCCGATCATTGTTCTTTGTTTCGGTATTTCTTAAATTGTTCTTTCAAGGGAGGTCTGCAAATGTTCTTTGCATCATGTGAAAAGTCGTCTGCTATTTCGTTTTCTTTGTTGCATACTTTGACTATATCTGAACCATTTTTTAAATGTTTCTGATACGTTTTCTGTATCAAACTCTTCAAGGGCAGGCATTTCTTTGATTTCTTGTCCTGAGGCACAGGCAAATATAGTAATTTCAGAATGTTGATATACATCAATAATGGTTTCGAACACTTCGTCCCATTCCATTTCATCTAATCCACAAGCGATTTTCTTCATTGCGATGGATAGAATGTTTTTTGCTATAACATGATCTTTCATTTCGGATAAGGTGTTGAATATATTGTCGTAAGTGGGTATCTGAAAGTACCTCTGTTTGGTAATCAGGTTATATTTGATTTGTCCAGATTTTGGATCAGTGAAAATGAGAATATCGTTAATGTTAGCATGTATAGAGTTACAAAAGTGTCGTAATTAAGGATACCTTTTGCAAATCATTTCAGCAAACCCTTTCCCTGTCTTCATTGCTCTGTCTGCAGAGATTGTATGGGCATATTCAATTCAAATATGGACTTTTTCTTGAAGTCAACATACTATAGACAGAGGCAGGATAATTGGATATGGCTTTCCTGTGTAGTTTTGACAACAGTGTTCAGCATGAAACGACTATCGAATTCTGAACTTTCGATTAAAATTCTAGTTGTGAACTCGTCACAATCGTGGAAACCATATGTTTTATCCTCGTATCCTTGAATATCAGTTACTGCATAACCTATTACACACTTGTTTTGTATGACAGGATGATCTTTCTGTTTTTCAATAAGGATAGGCAGGCTCTTATCAATTTGCGTGCAAACTGTATTTATCAAAACCAATTCGGTTTTGGTTGTAATTTTATGAGGCAGGAATGTAGACCCTTTTTTGAAGTATAAATTTGGTTCAGCTAAGTGTTTGTATTACTATGTTGAGCGTGCTGGAATGAACAGGGGTTCTTTCAAGTTAATTGAGACAATTTTTGACACACTGGGATATTCTTTATCGTTGTTCATCAACCCGTAGGAATTTACATCTTCTTTTGATTGTAGGTCAACTGCGGGGATATCAAAGTAAAGGGCTTTTGAGAATAGATGACAAAAGTCTACTCCCAATAGATTAGCAGTCTTTTCCTCAGTTATCCACACTTTGTGGTTAGATGGATACTTTCCATCAGTGTCGAAACAAGATTGGAAAGATGTATGGCCAAACATACGTAAATCGGATCCATTATAAGTCTTTGCTTTAATTTTGGATCGGTAAACTGTCATTTTCTGACCTAATTTTTCCAATTTCCGATAAGTTGATTAGTTTATGATACTACAAATTGATCCTGGGTCAATCATGAATTCAATTTCAAGTCTAAAATTGTTATTTTTGTGTCCGGTGGCAAACTGATATAAGCTTAGATATTCCTTGCTTTAGGATTACTATCATCGCTTGGTTTTGGAGACTTTATTAGTTTACAGGAAAGAAATCAGTGATTGCATCACAGTAGTTGACTTCCTCCTCAATCTAGTAGGTAGTTTTAGACTGTATTTGGTTCGATCTAAAGTTTGGTGATTGAGATCGAGTTGAGTCTCGACTGCTGTTATTGCTATTATAGCTTCCAGTGTTATATTGTCGACCCCTAGGATCACTATTGATTTGCCTATTTTCTCGGTCGTAGAATTGTTTAGCAACTTGCTCATTTTCTCTGAATTTGTTTTCTCTAGGATACCTATCATCATAGGTTTGAGGTCTCTTGGCATTGAAAGATGATTGTGCATTAGGCTTTTGGAAGTTGTTTTCATTGTAGTTATATTTATGACGAATGCCATAATTATTTTGGCTAGGATTTGAATTGTTAGTTCCGTTTTGGCTGTCACAAAACCGGTTGTTTTGGTTTGGGGCATTCTGGTTAGAGAAATTGTTTGGTTTTCGATTTTTTTTATAATCGGTTTCAAATGATGCTTTTCGTTCTTTTTTAGTTGTGAGTTCTTTTCGCAACTTATTTACTTCGTCCTGAACTTGTTTTTTTGGAACATCCATTCAGTCTGCAATATTCGCTTAATATGAGTTTCTAATGAAGTCATTTTTATCCGCTTTTGATTTATTAGCTGGAATGAATGTTAGATCTTTCGTGATTACATGATTTGTAAATTGATCCCGATTTGATTCTGGATGCTCTATCTTTTTGCTTAAATGCTAGAGGTCTCAATCCTTTAATTGAGAAATCAATATACTTTTGACTTTTTTGTCTGTTCTGTATAGTTCGTTCAACAGTTTGAGCCGCTTCAGCGTGTTCTGTTTCATTAATTCTTTCTGACCATCCTCTGTCTACAGAAGATTTGATTCTGTGAAATTAATTTTTTATCAATTCGCCATCTTGGCGAGCTGCATTTTCAGCATCAATTTTATGTTTAAATTGATCTCGACCATCAGTGAATCTGTTTAGGAAGAGATCTCTGAGCTGTGCCCATGTGGTAGCATTGGTTACGCTATCATTAAACCATTCAAGAGCTGTATCAGTTAACAAAGATCCAAATAGGGATCGTTGTCTGCTATCATAGCTACGTCGTGCGTCGTTATCAGTAGGTCTTTGACCTATTGAGAATAGAATTTTATTTTCAACGGAATTCAATAATGCTGTAGCATTTTGGTCCGGGTCATTTCCCGAGAATGCCATTAAAGACAAGTTGGGATGGGAGATTGGGGTATCAGCCATATTAGATTTAGCTTAAAATTTAGATTATCAAAAGAAAAAAGGCAGAAAATTTTATAAATTTACTTAGACAATTGAAATTTCCCATTTGGAAATGTAATACTTCTCTTAAATTTAAGAGAAAATTCAGTATTTCTCCAGTTTGGTGTGCCCCACTAGTCATACCAATTTATTACGCTAGCAATACTATGTACGCCGGACAAAACGCTTGCTAGTAATATAGGGTCATTTCTACTTCGTCTCTTTTATTATTTTATTAGAAAAGAAGTATGAATTTACTGCAAATTGCCTTTTGACTCGATTTTTTAAAGGGTGAGATTAGAAAAATTTTGACTGAGAATGGATAGTATTTTATAGAGAAGGTTTAGGGTGGTTGAAGAGAGTAGTGTTGGTATTTTGTTGGAATGATTTTTTGTAGTTTTTAGCTTCTATTTATACTCAATTGGTTTTAGTTATTTTTTTACTTCGTGATCTCTCGTGAATGTTATTCGTGCAATTGTATTTCACGAGAAGAGTCGTTCGTGTTTACGAGAGGAATCGGTATTATTTGTATTTTAACGAGAATAGTCAAGTTAGTTTTTAATGCTTAAAACATTATACGAGTTATTCCAAATGCTTTTCCATTCATTTTGCGAAGGGATTTTTTTATAGTGGTGGCGGCGTCGCGCTTTGTGAGAACAAAATAATTTTATGTTTCAATTGGAAACCAGAACACTATCAATCTCTAGGTCAAATGTTCGAATCTCAGGCGGAGCCGCGTTTTTGCTAGTTCGAGGCTTATTACTACTTTTTTTATTGCAGTTATAGAGCTGCTTTTTGTCGTTTTCTTGCAATTGTTTGCAGAGCGAAGCTTCGCCTTTGTGTCAATATTTGTAATAATCAACTGTCGGATAATCCTTTCATTGGAGTGGCGATATTTACTAGAAAGCATGAAGAGGGATCTTACTGAGATCCGCTATCTGCCTGTGTCGTGATACTATAACAGCTCGACAATGGACCTGACATGATCTGAAGGCCTCGCTAGGGGCAAGGTAAGTGTCACAGCGAGCTCTAAATTATATGTTGTTTATTTAAATTTTTAGGATATGGATTGGGGCTATTTTACGTTGTCTGTGGCACAAGTCAATTTAAACTGCTTGTATTCTTAAAGCCACAAAATTTTTAACCCAGAATCTAACATCTTCCAAGGTTAGCTACAGGTTTTCTTTAATCTACGAACAGATCTGATCCTATATGACATGCGTTATTGATTTGCGAAAGCTAGGCAGCACAACTCTGTTTTGTTTATTTTTATCAAACTTGACCCGCAGGGTAGAAATCTGAGCATACATGTGTGAGCTGCTGGGAAAATATCAGCGGGGATAAATCGATCATTTGGTTCTGCTTAATCAGGTCTGTTAGTTGCTGTAGAAATAATGGCAAAAGAACTGAAGAATATGGTAAAAGAGCGAAAAGACAATACTGATCAAGTGATTAACATAACCTTGAGATTGAGAAATTGCATGCATAAAAAAAATAATGCAAAGCTTGATCTGAACGAGTTAAGGAAAGGATGTACATTTACATCGATTCGAAGCAATTCCACTCCGACACCCTTAAAGAAAGTTCACAGGGGTCAATTTGGAATCAAGCTAACGCTCTTTCAGCTGTAAAAGGTCTTATGAATAGTAATTCCAAAGATGTGCTTCAGTATCGAGAGAAACAAATTTGTTTTCAAATTTACACTAGCGTTTTTAGTGAGGTAGTGTTATAGTACCACTGTTCTTTTTTCTTACCTAAGTCGCAAATATTGGTGCCACATTTAGGGCACTTTTACAGCTTTTTGATAGCATGTGCTTTGACGTTCGATTACTAATAAGTTATCACAGTTGATGCATTTCTCATTGTTCAAATGAAGCCAAAAAAGCTATTTGGTACAAGTATCAGATGAATAAAAACTCGAATTCAGAAATTTTCGAACTCATTATATCACAATATTTTTGAAATGCTGAATTTATACATAATTTGGCTTCATTTTTTCGAATTTATTACATGCAAAGTTAGCGTGAATGCCTTCAGTTTGTTATATTCCAAATCCTTACATGCCAGATTGTGTCTATTTGTATTTGTTGCCACTTTTGCTGTATCGCATTGGCAATTTATTAGCATATGTAGCAGATTTATTCGTGACTAGTTTTTTTCACTTGTTAAGAGTTCGTGGCCGGAGCGGGAAGGGCGCTAGACTTCAAATCTCGAGGTCGCAGGTTAGAATTTCAGTCTTAAAACTGAATAGTTCAAGTTTTTTAAGCTTTTTTTACGCTTAAGGGCGTTTATCCCAGAACTGTCGGTTTGTTAACGCTATTATCTTTTGCCTGAAAGCCAACTCAACGGTAGCAGTTTTGTTCTTACGCTTGTTTTCCTAAAATTGAACTTAATTCGAGTCAAAATTATTGAAATTTAAACAGGCGTTCTCTTCCCAATTTCTAAATTTTCGATTTATTGCAGGCTAGCTTGCTTGCATGCTTGTCTCTGATTATCACCTCAATTGTTTATTGGCTTAAATGGTTTAGCTTTAAGTTATATTGGTTCAGTAGCCTCACGTTGGGTCGTTTGGAGGGTGTGAGTAGATTTTTTTCGTAAAGTTTTGAGTTGACAGGAAATTTCATAACTTTTTAGCTGAGTTTTTGAAAACTTTTTTTGCGGCTGAACGATCGGCTTCCCATGTATTGCTGGCTCAGCTTCCACGAAATAAATTTTGTCTGAAGATAAATTTAATGCTAAAAATTCTGTTTTTCGACGTAAATGTTTAATTTCAGACTAACATATGGAAATTTTTGTCATGTTTATTTTTCAAGCTTCGATGAAGTTAGTTCAGACTCTTATATAGGTCGTGATGTGATGGTTTACTTTTGGATTTCGTTTCAGGAAAAGTTTCAAATTTTGACTTTGGTTTTTTTTGATTTTTGGCCCATTTTTTTGGTAAGAGGAAGTTAAACTCCACGGTTGAACAGCAAATGAGTCAAGGGCACAAAAATGTGATCGACTTCTAGTTTCGAAATGGTATTTGATTTTCAGATTCCCCACCGGAATCAGATTCCCCAAAAATTTAACGTATTAATCAAGTTTCTCATTTTCGGTTGATTTTATCAAAAAAGTGACTATTATAAAATTTTCTTGAAATTCAACGAGCTTTAAGGTCATCTTTTTTTGTTTAATTTCAAACATAATTTTTGTAATTTCCTCTGTTTCCTTGCGTTTTTTAACCTTTTTTTATTGTTTATTGCTATTTTTTTTCTTAAAATATTTTTTTAGACCCAGTGAAAATCTTTTTATATACTGTCGGCGAGCTTAATATTTGTTGAGATCAAAACTAATTAATTTAAATACAGATTTTTTTTATTGGAGAAGTAGTAAATGAATAGGTTTTGTTTGATGTCAATTGTCCCTGAAAACTTGCTAGCTGTATTTTGGATTAGTTCGCAACGCTGACAGCTAAAATAGTTTTCTTCATATTTACTAAAAGGCTACTTAAGCCTTTTTATCGTAATTAATTTTTTTGATCTGCAATTGGTGAACTTGCATGTTTTTGCGCATCGTAATTGAAAATTGATCTCGCGAATTGGCCTCTGAAGTGAATGTTTTCAGCCAACTAATTAATGAGACTGTTGTTTTTTGTACTTTATATGATTTTGGAAAAAAATTATTTCAAAACACGTTTTGTGTCCGCGTGCTTTTAGTGACCTCAAAACTTTCAGAATGGCTGAATTTTTTTGTCACGTACTCTGCTTTAAAAAGTGCTGAAATTCTCAATCACTGGAATACTAAAATTACTCTAATCGTTGCTTTTGCAATGTTTTTTGATATAGCAGTCTTTTTCGAATTCGTATAGCAGTTTTTTCTTGAAAAAATTTAACTGCTGTGCATTTTTGTCTGCTCATTTTTTGTGTGCTTATTTAAATTATTCTGGACTTTATTCCGATTTTTTTTAAGTATCGAATATCATTTTGGCACCAGCGTCGATTTCGTATTATATCTTTTTTGATTCGATTAAAAAAGATTTTATCGATTCAAATCGTGCCGTTTTAAGTTACACCTGCTTATTCTCAGCTTAATGCTTCAGTTGAAGGGAGACAATAGTTTTTATGCGTGTGTGTACTTTTGGCGGTGCGACAGATCTTGAGCTTTAAAACTGTATTGTTTTTTTTTTCAATTTTTGTTTTACGCCACGTGCGTTTATCCTGTCGGTTTGGTTAACGCTAATAAATTTTCCCTGAAAGCTAATTTAAGGTGGCAGTTTTGTGTCAATGCTTGTTTTCCTCAAACAGCTATTCGAGACAAAATAATTGAAACTTACGAGGGCGTTCTTCTCCCTATTTCTAATATTGTCGACTTATTGGCTTTCGTTTCGTTTTCTTTTGGCTAGCTCGCTTGCCCCTGATTTGCACTTCAGTTGTTTTTTTTTGGCTTGAATGATTTAGCTTTAACTTATATTGGTATAGATGCCTCAAAGTTGATTAGACTTTTTGACTTAAGTTTTGAGTTAACTTCAAATTTCTTAATTCTGTACCTGATAATTGATTGACAACATTTATGCGGCTCAACGATTGGCTTCCCATGTATTGCTGGTGCAGATAACACAAAATATATTTTGTCCGAAGATAAATTGTAAGCTAACAATGTATTTTGCGACGTGTTTGTCCTACCTTGGTTTCAATTTCAGACCAACGGATGGAATTTTTTGTAGGGTTTTTTTCAAGATTCGTTGAAGGTAGTTTAGAATCTTATATAGGTCGTGATGATTTCATCGTTTTTTTTTTCAGGAAACGTCTTCAAATTTGTAAACGCTCAAATTCGATTTTCAATGGTTTGACTTTCGATTTTAAAATTCTGCGGTTTTTTTGTCAAAAGGAAGGTAAACTTCACTACAGCAAAAGTGTAAATGCCACGAAAAATATGATCGGCTTCTAGTTTCGAAATGGTATTTATTTTTCAGATTTTCGGTTGCCGGTTGTTATTTTCGCTTTTTGAAATATTTTTTTTGCGACCAAGTGACAAGCTTTATATATACTATCGCCTACCTTGATAATTGATGAGATCAAAACTAAATAGTTGAAATACGGAATGTTTTTTAGTGGAGAGACACTATATGAATAGGTTTTATTTGATATTGATTGTTTCCAGGGTGTTTTCCTCAAGCTGAATTACAACGGGGACAAAATGTATGAAATTTTTTATGTGCTGCTTTCGACATTCTTTTTCCGTTTACTGGCTTTCGCTTCTGTGGCTAGCTTGCCATGCAATGTTTTTGAAGCAATGCAATTAGTGTGTAGCTCATCTTCAGCTCTGTTTCGTTTTGCTGAAAAGATTAGTTTGGTTTGACTGTTTTCGGTCTAAGTTAAAATTTCAATTGCCTTATATGCGTCGTTTGAATAGTTCGAGTATTTTTTCATGCGTGTTTCAAAACTTTTCTAGCGGAAAAACGTTCTCAGAACATTTTGACGTTCTGGGAACGTTTTTCCGCTCTACGAGAGGCCACCAAATTTTGTGGGCTGAGTAACCAATAATAACGTTTTTTTCCGGATGTAAATCTACAGAAGAAAAAAGTGTTTCGTGTTATGCTTTCCTCAACTTAAATTGAGACAAACATGAAAAGTTTCGTAGATATAGTTTTTTCGCTTTTTGTTCCGACCATTGAAAATGGGGAAGAACTTTGTATTCGGGTGTGTTTTAGTTTTCCACGCAAATAAATTACCACAAATAATCATTGGGCAGGGTTGAGCGATAAATCATATTTAAGCCTTTTCAGTCGTGATTTGAACGACATTTAAAAATTATGAAAAAGATTTCACAGTTTTGAGAAAAGCCGGTTTGAAATTTTTGATTTTTGGTCTAATTTCGATCTAATTAGTAAGGTAGGTAGTAATTGCAGTAGCTTATCTAACCTTAAATTAAGCCATGAAAACTTAGTTTTACTAAAGTAAAGTTAGTTTTTGGAGTTTTTAGCGCAATTTTGAGAATCAAAAACTTAAAAATTCAAAAAAAAAACCGCATTAAATGTGGAAATTTTTTTTATTTTTTTATTCGTTTTTCTAGTCATTTTCTTCAAAAACTGTTTTCTAACTGATCTATTTTACTATGACTCTCAAATATTCCTATGCTTATTTTTTTTGTTCATTTTTTTTATCATATTATGCAGAAGAAAACGACACCAATTTGGAAAACTTTTTTGTATTTATTAAGATGTGGTCGGAACATTCTGCGCTACTTGCACAGTAAACGGCTATCCTTTTTTTCATTTTTGTTTCCGGCTTAGTGACAATCGTCTTTTTTATTGGATGATGGTTTATCAGTTTTTGAGATCAGAAACAAGTAATTGAAATGTTGAATCTTTCTTAATTGGAGATTTACGTTGAATCAAATCAGTACGGGACATAATCTGTTTAAGTCCTGTTTGATGTCAAGTATTTTCTAATCTGGTAGGGTTTTTATTAACAAACTTTTTTAAGCATGGGTTTTGTTCCAATTTTAACAGTTTTTACTTTTAACTGAAGTTCCAAAATTTGTAAGTTTATCAAATCTGATTTTTTTTTCGTTTTTTGAAATTTGTAAACAGTTTCAGTTCATTTTACATCGACAAAATGTATTTCAGTTTAGATGGGTCGTAAAAACTTTTAAAATCTGAAATGTTTAGTGACAACAGTTTTGTTTCCGGCACAACAGGTTTCGACCTAAGGTTGCAATTTTACATGCGTTTTATGAACTTCATCCGATATAAAGGTTTTGTAGCTGTAGTTTTTCAATTTTTTCAAGTTAGTTTTTAAATAATTTTTTCCATTAACTGTCTTGTAGCGAAATATGTTTTCGCATTGCATGTGTTGCGGAGCTCCGCTTCGCCTCTCTGTGAAAGTTTAATTTTGATTTTTTTTGGTAAATTTGACATGTCTTCGATCGCCGTAGTCTTCGATGCATCTGGTGAAACTGTCCTCTGAAGTGATTCTATTTTAACCCAAACGCTTATTGAGAAGGTTGGCTTTTGTCTTTTGAACAGATTTTGGCAAAGTTCAAATTCAATTCAGAAAAATTAGTTACAAGGAGGAACACCTGGCTGTGTGTCACTTTCAAACTCAATTTCCAAATCGTACATTTTCATAGAATGTATGCTTATAAGTTTTGGCTTGAAAATAAAATTATTATTGATATGCCCTGAAAAGCATTCATTTTTAGTTTATTTTGCGAGGCAATGTTGCAGGACCCTTGAGCTAAAAATATCAATCATATTCGCGAATCACTAGCAAGTCAAACAATTTTGAACGAGCTAATTTACACAGTGAAAAACGCTCTCTATCTAAAAAGAGATAAAAAATAAAGATATTCACGTGGCTTTCCAGTACGAGTTTTCGCTCGATTAAAGTCAGTTTTGTTGTGTGAAAAATTAATCCATGGTAATTTTGCAGTTAATTTGAATTCTTGCGATTTTTCAAGTTTATCGATCAAAGCTTTGAATTTTCTGAGAGCAAACAAGCAAATATTCGTGAAACCTGCATCTAGGCTTTGCCATAAACAAGTTTCTGTTCCTCTGAGTTTTTAAGCTCAGATAATGCATACCACGATCGTTTCGTGAGTAATTTGAGCTTTTTGATGCGAAAATTTTCGAACAGTCGGAACTAAACCGTAATGAGAATTTTTTTCTCGCTGTTCTGACTACCCGAATCGAGCACCGCTCAGTTGTGCAATAACTTTATTTTGATTGATTTGTTCAGGTGACAGAAAATTCCAGATGAACTCAGTGTTAGATATAATTGCAGCCCTTATAACCGTAGTTTGATCTGCAACAAACTTTGTCAAATAAAAAGTTCTTCAAAAATTTGTTAGCTTTTCAGACTCTCCAATTTCCGCCCTTGCTTCAAGTAAAGAGTCTAATATATAGTGTCCTAAATCATTTTAACTTTAAGAACCGTTTTCGACGACTCTGAAGTAATCGCGTTGTTCCCACGGCGCTGCTCACGAACAATTTTTTTTTAAATTTTTCCCAATTTTTTGTTTCGCCAAGGTAACCCAGCGAATTTATCGGAATGTTGTGTGCTTTTTGCTCTGCATCTAGCTGGTATATTAAGACGGATCTAAAAGACAGCATGAAGTCATTGAAAACTTCAATCAATTCGATTTTCTGACTTTTGTCAGGGTTTTGAAACTTTAGCGAGCTTAGCAGAAATTCCAGTTTAACTGCTTTGAAAGTTTCGTTAAACTGCGTAGATTTTGAAATTTCGCCGAAATCAAAAGCATGGACTTACTAAAAGCAGATTTAGTTTAAACAACTCCGTTTAGCGGTTCCCCGGTAGAAAAGTTTTCTAAAAAGATTCGAAAATTATAGCTTAGAACAAATTTTAGAAATTTCGTTTTGAAATTTTTTTGAACCTTTTTCTCTGTTATTCATTTTTGAAGACAGCAGTTGCCGGTTATACCGAATTCACCAGCTTTCTACACGTTTGTAAAGTTATCTTTTCACATCACACACAAAAAACCAAAAAAAAAGACACTAATCTTAAGAACAAAAAAAAACATTTTATTAATGTGGTCGGAACATTCTGTGCTATCCTTGTTTGAGTTGCATTGAAGATGAATTGACGTGAAATTCGCCGAAGGGGATTTGAGGGGTTATATTGAAGTGTGCTAAAAGGTCAAACCTTTCCGAGGCTCTAGCTAAAAGATTGGCTAATAGGTCATGCTGTATCCAAAATTCGTTCATTTAATGACAACCCTCATTTAGTTATTGGCTCTTAATGCTTTGCTCGGACGACCGCGCAGGTGAGAGCAGATAAAAAAACAATAAATATGCTGAGTTATGATTGTTTTGTGTTAAATATTGTAAATCAGGGGCCAAAAGAGTAAATATTTGCATTTCTAGAGATAAAATTCAGTAAGCACAAATCCTGCTCTCAAAATCTGATATCTTTACGCATAATTAGATCAAACTGTCGTTGTTTTCTTTTTTTTTCATGTTGAGAGTTCACCAGTTTGGTATTTGGCAGAAGTAAGACCAGATTTGAAGTGAAGGACTAACTGCGAAGTTGAGATGGCAAACGAAGTGTATAGAAGATCAGCTTGAGTCAACTTTTGCACACAATCACAAAAAAAATCATGAAACGTATAGTGAGTGAACTAAGTTTTATGATCACAAGCGAGAAATGCTTAATTTATTCAACGGACAAAAATAACCTTCTCCACCACTAGAGTGTTTTAGGGAGAAGGATGTAAACTTGGCTTTGATTTGGAATTTTCAGCAGATCAGAATCGAGTATTTTTGACTTGGTTTGTCTTAGGAGTGGAGAAACTTGCGAAGTGAAGGAGGATGTTAACTCGATCCTCTTCTCTAAGAATTCAGTCACAGACATATTCTTAAGATGTCTGCATTTTTTTTTTAATATTCGTCATATTCGAAGCCGTATGTTGGTTATTCATTCACCAACTCCTTTTGTAGAAATTATACAAAATTTTCTTTAAAGGTTTATTAGGCTTGTGTTACATCGATTTAGTTGCCTATTTTTGTCTCTTAAAATAGATTTGTCTATGTGTGTGCTTTGGGGTACTTGAAAAATTGAGTTTCAAAATTCTATAGTCAATTTTTTATATAGTTTTACCCTTGCGATAAGCAAGGGTATTGCAATCGAGTACTAGACTTTTTTCCTGTAAGTAACTTTGTTAACAGGATTTCCACTTCCAGTGGACCTCCTCTTCTAGAAAAGCAGATCCTTCCAGACGAGGAGATCCTCTAGAAGTGGAGATCCTGTGAACAAAGTTATTTACGGGAAAAACAGCATTTACGGTCGCTAAACAGTTTTTAACAGCTTTTTTCAGTAGTTCTGGTTCTGAAACTGAAAAAGTTTTCAGATTTAAAAATAATTTTGTGTAGGTTTTATGAGTTTCATCCCAATTTTTGTCGGCATATTTGTTGGATGTTATATTGTGGTAACATTTTTACCCTGCGTTCAGCAAGGGTATTGCAACCGGATGCAAGACTATTTTTTCGTAAATAACTTTGGTCACAGAATGGTAAATATTTAGAAAGAAGCGACGCGTTTGAGTTTAGCGGTTTGACTTGCTTTTAGTTCTGAGTCTGTTAAAAGATTGGTCTGTTAAAAAACAGTCTGCTAAAATTCCTAGCACGAAAAGAAGGCATTTGGGCGGGTAATTGAATCAATTAGGCAATAAAGAATAATTGTACCACAATTTTTTTGCCCTCAAATCGAACGTAAGACAGTCTTACTGGGGACCGGCCTTTTACCAGACCGAACTTTTACCAGAAAAGTTATAATATGGACCTTTTACCAGACACGATGAACAAATTCGAAAAGATGAAATTACGCCGTTTAGTCTGGTTAAAGACAATGGTTTCTCCGCGAAATTTTCCTTGTACTAACCGCTTCCTTTTCGAATCTTCCACTAATTTACACATATCTAATTGAATTAGTATTCGACTCATGATTTTCCTCTAATTGGGTGCCTTGCTTCTACTTTGTTTGCCCTACTGTCCCTCATAATTGGCTATTAAACTCACTGTTTGGATCAAACCCGTTTCCTTGTCATTCAACCGCAACTGTTTGAAAACTTCGTTGCGACTAACAATTTTAGGGTGGGTATACACTAATGCCAAAACTCAAAGCTTTTTCGGTAAAATGAGCGAAGTACACTCCCCTAAAATTAGTTGAACTCTGAAGTTTACTGAAGCATCTTTGAAGCTAAATTATTTAAAACTGTTTTAAATGAACCAGCTGCGAGTTAGTAATTACTGGTCCCATTTTTTATCCTAAAAGCTTATTCATCATCTTCAAACAAAATATATTGGAGCGGCACATCTTATATATTAAATGAAATTCTTAATGCGCTATGGACGCAACGTTTTAACTTTTCTATCGAATACAACGTTTAAGAATCATTCAAAGCAACGATCAGAGAAAGATGAACTCGATCCGACTTCAAGGCTAGACAGTACTTGCCTATTTTTTGCGTTTACAGATTCATTTCAGTCTGAAACGAATAAACTGAAAACAGCAACTTCCATGCTGAAAACTTTTTTTAAAAAAAAACTGATTCGGTCCATGATATAAATATTTCAAAGTTTCATAGCTTTATCATTCAAAAATTTATAGCTATAAAGCTTGCTTTGAAAAAGTGAAACTTTTCGCGAACCGATTCGGTCCACGAAATAACTTCAGTGGCTGAAATTGAATTTTTCCGAGTGAAATTGATTAATCGGACTATAGTTTGTGGGCTTACGTTTTGTCGGATTAGTTGTGACACCACAATTAGTTGCCACACCACAGTGGTATAATTTCTGTTTTAGTTTTGTATTTCTAAAAAAATTGTTGATTTTAACATGACAACAGTTTCTTCAATTTTTTTTTGGTTTTTGGATCAATTGGCGTCTAACCTCCTGTTGTTGGCTTAGCGAACGCTCGGAAAATACTAAAAGCTTGTTTAATGCTAGTGATTTTAAAATTGAGGGATTTCAATTTGGAAAACTTGAATAAGATTGTCCCTCAAAAAATATTGAGCTTTTTCACGGGGCTCCAGCTTCAAATGTTTTATAAACTCAGCAATAAGTTAAAAGGAAATTAATTTAAGGTGATTACACAAGCAAATTGTTCATGATTTAAATTATCTTTCAATTTAAGACTAAGAAGTAACAAAAACTACTGCTACTGTATTTGTTTACGCCAGACTGCGATTTATATTTGTTTGATCTGAAAAATATGTAAATATGGCAATTGGTTGATTTTTCATGTTTTCAAATGGATGCATTCAAATGTTTGAACTCCAAAAGCATGCATGTTAAAATTATATGACAGGTGTTTAATAAACGGTTTATTTCTAATTGATTCAACTATGTAGTGCATCCCATGATAATTGAACGCATGAATGGATCCAAGAGCAATTTTATTTATCCTGGTTACAAAGCAATCACAAGGTGCTTTATTTGCTCCATCCTGGAATGGTTTCACGTTTGTTTTTTCAATCATAAAACATCAAAACATGGCAACATGACAAAAATATTATGTAACACTATTTTTTCTACGTTTCGAAAATGACGCCAAGACCGAGTCCCAAAACCCCGAAGGAACCAGTTAGACTTCCTCTCATTATTAGCCCGTCTGGAGGTACTAGTGATATTGAAAAACAAACCCCATTTAAGTCGCTCAGAACTCCAACCCCCAGACCTCTCTTGCCCCCAATTAGAGGTGAAAACTCCTCATCTGATGTTCAATACGGTGCAGGTCGTCCCAATGTGACGAGAGCTTCCGGGTCGACCAGAGGGATTATTTCTAGGTAAGCCTTACTGGAACTTGAACGATTGTGATGAATAATCAGGATCAGACTTAGCGAGGGGGGAGTTTAGGGGCGTACTGAAGGGTTCGACCCCTCGGATCACCAAAAAAATCCTCATTTCGGTGCACTTTTATCATTTTTGGTCAATGAACCCAAAAAATCTTCGAAAGGCGCTACCAATGTTTAAATATTTTAAAAACCGCCCACCCCGAGAAAACTCTAGGTCCTCCTACTTCGCGATAGCTCGAAACTGCTGATTGTTAGGTTTTTTAAGTTAAGAATAAGATTTATCTCGGTTTCGATAGAGCTGGTAGAAATATTCCCGGAATATTAACACATGTTCATCTGAATCTGAATTGGCTGGTTCGTAATTGGTTGTCCACCTCCCCTGAATCAAATACAGACACTTCACTGAAATTGTTTTGAGCATTACTGAGCATCATTTCGAATTTCGTTTTTCCAAAGCGATGAAAGAGGTTGTTCCAATGTTTTTGTCCGTTATGATTGGTGCATTGCTTTGGTTCAATTACATGTCATTATAAAAGTAACAGAATTCTTGCTAGGAGCATCCTTGATTGGCTGATATAGCAGGGATATCCTTCACCAGGAGTGTTTTTAACTCATTTCAGTAATGTGTCACGAGGAAACGGAAGCGACTCCAATCGGACTATTAGAGCCAGTCAGAACACTCACTTCGGCGGATCTCAATCTCTGAGAGAAAGAGCTACATGCACAACCCCTCATACCTACCCTTCAGCTGCTGGGTAAGTTTTTTCACCGGTTTTTCGCACAATCATTCCGAGACTGGAACTCATTTTATACAGATACCAAATCAATTTGAACACTTTCTCACGAAACATTGTTTTAAGCTACAAAAATGTTGGATATAGAAGAAGCTACAGAAATCGGAAAAAGTTTGCAACCCAATATCTTTTTGAAACTTTAATAAAAATTACCAGCCATGATTGTTGCCTAGGGGAGGACCTAACAATTCACGACAAACCAGCTTCTTTTCGGCTGCTGTGATGTCATCCTCGGCAACGGGAGGTGACACGAGTACGACAGCTGAGACTACTTCTAGCTCGAGTGGAGATGTGTCATCTTCGTGGCTAGATGTGAGTCGTGTGTCGTATCCTTCCTTTGCCGAGAATGACTGGATGAGTGATTCGGAGGGGGAAGACGTGGAACAGATATTGAAAATGAATGTCATCACTACAGAAGGTTCTAGAATATCCTAAACGTCATCTTAAACGCCAAAATCTCATGCTAAATCGGATCAAAAACTAAGTAATTCGGGCTTCCCCCTCCCCATTTATAAGGTTAAGTATAACGTAGGGAAGGAGACCCGTAACAAAATAAGAGGGTTCGAACCTGAGGAGGGTCGGATGTTTTTAATGAACTTTTTCGTTTACTTGTTGAAATGCGTCTGCTCTATAAATGGAGGCATGTTAGTTGGTAAATTTCTTTTTTCAAATTGACTGGTACATGAATTCTAGCTTTGCCTCCGTGTTATACTTGCGATCAGCAAGGGTATTGCAATCGAGTACTAACTTTGTTACCGTTACTAATTTTGTTCACAGAATGGTCAAAATTAGTAATGATAGATTAAGTATCAATTCATGAATTCTAAATTCTTAGCGTCTCCGGCACACTTGCTTTGGAGGTAACGAAAACCCGTAGGACGGCAAAAGTCCTGGGTTCGAATCTAACGGGACATCATTTTTTTAACTGGAAATATTGGGTTTTCGGCCTTATTGCCGGCCTATTATTTGTCTGCTTATGTTCTGTCGGCTTAGTTGCCACATCTTAAATTTTTTTTACTGCTCGCAATTTTTCTTGTTATTTTCACTGTTTTGATATGGGTGGCTCTTAGAGAAACATATTTTTAATACTCCCCACCTGATTGCACGAAATGCTAAAAATCTTCGATGAGAAGTTATAGTTCAAACTTTTTCATAAAAACAATGGTTTTCGGCTCTACAGGAATTAAGTAGGCTCAGTTGCCGCTCGATAAATATTTTTGGATTTTCTTTAAACGCTGTTGATTATACTTCTGGAAGAGTTTTCAGGAAATAGAACGGCATTCCAGACAATTTTGGAAGTTTCAGTTTTGGATTTAGCGGCTATGCTTTCTTTTCTGTCTGCATGCTTACAGTGCTATTTTTTTGTGGTATCGCTAGAGGTGCGAACCTCCGCTTAGCCTCTGTGAAAACATTGAAGAACGTTTTTTGAGCTTCGAATTTTTAAATTTTAGTGATTTTATGAAATTTTAAGCGTCGTTTCTGGAATACGGTAATTTGATTGAGTCTTAAACATTTGCTAGCAATTTTCCTTATCACGCTTTCAACCTTCTTTTTAAACGCGATTTCATCGGTTTACTCTGTGTAGACAACGGAGAACAAAATTGGGAGGACACGGATGTTAAGCGTCAACTTCTAGTTGAGATCCTGAGCATAGTGCAGTTCCCAGACTTCTCAGTGGACCTAGAGGACTATGGGATCCGGGTGAAGAGAGTGGCGTCCAATAAGGGAGTTCTGGCAGTCAAGATAACCAGACACAAGAAGAAGGAAGATGACGAGGATGACAAGGTACATTAATTAGTCAAGCGAAACGAAAGAAATCAAATAAAAAGACACTTTAATTACATGCTGTTTACTGGATGAGGATATGCCCTTTTACACCTAACATTTCAATTGTAGAAAAAAATCGATGTTTTGTTTCTAGCGTCGAGAAATAACATTAAGAAAAGTTTTATTGTTTTTTATCTATTTAGACTTGCGATTTTGAAAGTTACCGAACTGGTGACAAAATTTAAACTATATTTGAGTTTTTCTCATTCAAAATTGAGTTGTTACGTTAATTGTATAATTGTTAGACAACTGGGATCTACTTAAAAATCTCCTCCCTTTCAAGAAAGAGGGGGGGATTGTTAAATAGAATACTTGCAGTGAATTTTCGACCAATCAGAATGCAGCAAAATTCGAATTTGCATGCAACGCTCTAGTGAGGATTTAATGTTTTTATTTACAGGGGTGGAGATTCTTTAGTAGATACAATAGAGGGGGGGGGGGGTTGTTAAGTAGATCCGACAACTGTTTATCTGTTTGTATAACTATTTGACAGAAAATTCTGTGTTTCGAGGCGAAATTTGTTGCTTTGTTCTGGTGTTTTTTTTTCACGTAAAATAAGTACCTTAAAGAAAAAAGGAAAGTCTGATTGAGTCGAGGGCGAGTATTTTTGTCTCACAATTGTGATTTAAAATGCAATAAAAAGTTACAAAAAAAATTATGTGCGGACATAAGAGTGGTTTAAAAATTTTACCTACAAAACAAACTCTAACGGTGATTGAATGATCGGCGAGCAGGTGGCTATTAGATTTATAAAAATTTTTATTGGTAGAAAATATGTATATATTTTTTTTATATTTGGTTATTTACGCTTGCGATAAGCAAGCGTTATCAAATCGAATCAGAGATCTAATTTCAGATTAACAGCTTGTTTAGAAATCAATTGGTCAACTCAGTGATTGCTCCAACTATAGGCTTATTTTGGGCATGTCTGAATTTTAAATTTTCTGTTCTGTTCGATTTTATTATCAAGAGTTAATGCAGACTCTTATATAGGTCGTGATGATTTTTTTTTTCGTTTGCTTGTTCAGGAAAAGTCTGCTCAGGCGGTTTGTCTTTCGATTTCTTTTAAGTTCAGCTCATTTCCTTTGTTAAAAAGAAGGCAAACTCTACTATCAACAGCAAAAGTGTAAAGAGCACGAAAAACGCGATTGATTACTGTTTTGAAAACGGAATTTAATTTTCAGTTTTTCCAGCGAAATAAAAAATTGAACTATTGACCCAGTTTTCTCAAAAAGGGTCTTTATAGTGATTTCGGGGAGCTCGAAAAATCAATTTGGTCGACCGAAAAAAATAAAGCTCAACAAAATTTTCGAAAACCTGATATAGAAGCAAATTATACAAAAATAAATCGAAATCTTTGCATATCGCAACCTTTTGCTCTGCTGCTGTTGCTTTTTTTGTTTCGACCGGGAATATTTGGGCGTCTTTTAAGCTAGTTAGGGATTCGCATATGAATGTCACTTGTGAATAAAAGGTATTTCACATTGAATCACTCGCATCTAGCATTGTGGAATGAGCTACGAGAAACTTCAGCTTTCGGTTGCTCTCTAACTAAATATGACATTTCACCAGGAGTCAATCATAAGTCAAGTGTCAAGCAAGACCACGTGTAACTGGACAAAAATCTTGTTTGCATAATTTCATCAGGCAATTAGAATCTATTCTTTTGAGTTTTTCTTCATCCCACTCAATGGAAAAAAAAAACTTTTTTCCAATCGATGGAGCACTTTTTTCCAAATTACTCAGTTTCAGTACATGAGTGACAATCATGTGTTTTTGCATCTTGTTTTTGGTCCATGTTATCCCGTAGGTGACATTTTATTTTAAGTGTTTATTTACTTATCTTGCTTTTGCGTGGAATTTGAAAGCTCAACTTTTGCCATTTATATTGCTTTTTTATCGATGCCTATTTCCATTTTTTGTATTTTCTTGCTATTTTAAATTGTCTTGATTGCCACTCTTTTGCTTGTGTTTGCGAATTGCAGCTTCACCTCTGTTATTAAGACTCGATGAACGTAGTTCAGACACTTATTAAGGTCGCGATTATTATTTTTTTCATTTTTCCGAAAATTCTCAAAATTTGTTCAGGTTCAAATTTACTTTTTAGCGGTTTGATTTTTTTAAATTTCAGTTCATTTCCTTTGTTAAAAGGAAGACAAAATTGGCAATCGAATGGCAAAATTGTAATGATCACGAAAAACGTGATCGATCAAATTCTAGTTTCGAAATGGTAGTTTTGAGATTTCCCAGCGAAATAAAAATTATACTTAATGATCCAATTTTCTCAAATTGTGTTATTTTTTTAATCAAAAATGTGCCTATCAGAAATTGTTCTTAAAGTTCAATGAGTTTTCAGGACATCTGTTTTTTTGAAATCTGAAAGTTGAGATTATTTCAAAAAGAACAAGGCAGTTTTTTTCAGATTTTTTTTTCCGTGCTTTTCAGTTTTTTTTTGCGTTCATTGAATCTTTTTCAAATGTCTGTTGGCTATGTTTTCGATTGCGATTAGCAAATTTAATTAAATCGGGGCAGAGTTCAGCTAAAAAAGCCAGTCTAACAGACTGCAAAGCTTCAAAATTTTTCTGATACCGAATGAGTTTCTGGAGTGCGTGCTTTTCTGGTTCAATTATCGCACATTTTGCCAATTTATGCACCCGAATCATTTTTTCCTAGGTTACTGGAAAACGTCGCAAACGAAAGAAGCGCAAGCGCGCCTGGAACACTCGAAACATGGTCCAGGCTAAATTCCAAAAAGAGGAGAAGAGTTTAGTCCGAGAAACAAGACGTTTCCAGTATTCAGTGGAGATGTCCAAACTATTGGCCGCCAATGCCGATAGAAGAAAGTCATCTAAAACATTGCGAAGACCTTTAATCGTTGCTTTGCGAGATCTGAGTCTGATAGACAAACAAGACAGGGCAGATAGAATGCTGCTTCCTGATATTTCTACTGGTAATATGACTTATAGAGGAATATCAGCGATGACTAATCGTCTAAATGGGGGAGGGAGGGCTACCAGACAGCAGTTGAGCCGATTATCCAACACACATAATTCAATCATTGATCAATAATTACTCGACAGTTAATTCTTCCTTTTCTGTTAGTTACTCTTAGGCCACATTTAGTCACAGTGCCTTAAAATTTCGTCATCAGTCATCCGCGCTTTAAAATAACGATACAGTTTTCGTACAATCGCTGCTGCGTTTTTCACGCTTTGCTTACTTCATTCGACTTCGCTGACCTTTGAGTGATTCAATTCCAACTATATTAATTCCTAATCGACCTGCCCTTTTGACTGAAACTCCAAGGTCAATCTCTTCGGTTTGCCAATTAGCCGCATTCGCAGTGAATCATTCGTCGTCGGTGTCGTCGTAGCAAAACCAAGCTAATTCTGAAACCAATAAAGCAGACAAACCAACAAACGAACGAAAATGGTGAGTGGAATCTTGTTGCAATCGATTACTTTCGCAAAAAAATAGAAAACGCGATATTTTTTGAAAAATCAAGCGAAAATAGTTGACCCTTGATACTACCGATATCTTGATTTCGATTCATTGAAAAAAGTTAAATCACAGTCAGAAATTTCAAATTTTCAGATTTGCCGCAGTAGGAAGGAAGACTTGCTTCGCACGATGATGGTGCCAACCGTCATTACTATGTTCATCGCCATGTGGTCCTTGTCGACTGCAACTCATTCGAAGAATAGCACGGTCCACGATTTTCCCCTGTGCAAACCAGGTCTATTCGACTGTCAGGAGTCGGTTGCTAAGTGCGTTTCGGCCAGTTGGATTTGTGATGGAGAAGTGGATTGCCTGGAGTCGGGTCTGGATGAAAGACAGTCGTGCTGTGCCGAGGGTAAACAGTTCGAGTGTCTCGAGGATGGGCTGTGTGTGGATATGAAGTACAGGTATGGTCGCTTAATTGATCAATTCCTTATATTTTGAGCATCCATAAAAATACTATAAAGTTGGAGCTTCCGAAATACCGTTTTATGCAAATCCAGGTTTTCTGAGCTTTTTGGTTGTAGAAAAGTTTATCGGATGCTCTGCTAGTTAAACCAGGTTCCAACCCCACCCATAGCGATATTCCTAAATGTGAGTTCCGAGAAATAATGCAAATGTGATCCCCCCATTGTTTGTTTAGGGAGCATACCTAACTACGCATGAAAAACCAAAAATGAAGCGTTATTTCAGGTGTGACTCATTCGCAGACTGCAGTGACTCATCGGACGAGAGGGAGTGTAGTGACTGTGAGGCGAGAGGACTGTTCCAATGCAAGAGTGATAGATGTATCGATCCAGTGTTCGTGTGCGACGAAGGTAGATCTCCAATTTGGTCTTATTGTGGAGTTAAATGATAACTTCGGTTGGAGATCCTTAACAACTTGCCCTTTCAAAATCAGAGCTAATTTTTGAAGACAGAATGCAGCGAAATAAGAGTTTTCTTTACAAAGCCTGTGTGCTAATTTACTTAATTCAAAGGGGGAGATTCTTTAGTAGATACCATAGGGGGTTCCATAGATCGGTGAAAATGGTCTAATACAAGTTATTTTGGAAGCCACTGGAAAGAGTTAGCATCGTATCAACTAGATTCTGTAAGACTTCCAAAATAATTTGTATTAAAGTTGCATAAATGGTTTGAGTGATGGTGGTAAGTACTTTTAGGTACCTTTGAGGTTCCACGTTCTTGGTTTTGATTGTTCGATTTAGATAATGACTGCGGTGACTTCTCTGACGAGATCAACTGCAACTCACGACATCCGAATGCATTCACGTGTCAAAGTGGAGAGTTGATGGTGACCTCTGACAAACTGTGCGATGGCTTCAGCGACTGTGGAGACTTGTCGGATGAAGTGGGATGTGAACCTTGCGAGCCATTCCACTTTCCATGCCAGGACAACCTAGGTCGGCTCAAATATCAGCTCAATGAAATTTATTTTCGTATATATTTTTATATATATATGTTTTTAAGATCCAGGCGCGGATCTAGGAATTTCGCGAGGGGGGGATTTTCGAAAAATTTTAATTTTTCTCGGCCTTTTTTTTTAGGTCGACCAAAATGGTTTTCTGAGCTCTCCCAAGCCGTTATAAAGCCCCTAATTTGACGAAATTTTCAGCGCTGCAGGCAAATTTTTGAAAGAAGGCGTTTGTAAGCACTTTGGAAAGTTTCGACCAAAAAAGATTTTTCGGCGCACGCTCCCCCCTCAAAATAAGAAGGCGCCTTCAGAAAAAATTAAGTCAGCCAAAAATGGATATCTCAAAATAGTACAAAGGGTGGACCCTTTATGTCGGCAGGCGGTCGAATTTCTGAGGGGGGCGTCCGCCCCTCCCCCCTCCCCCTAAATCCGCTACTGAATTGACCCATTTCTCGACAGACAATTTTTTTAAATTTAAACCTGAATCAAGGCTGAAAGGGAGTAATGAGTTTTTCTTACGTTATCAAAGTTGGCTGAAAATTAGCACCCTCATTTCATGAAATTTGAAACTCAGTTTACATAAGCTAAAATATATTAAAAATGTTTAAGGTTGTGTGCTCGTGTTTGACCTCTGTGACGGAGAGCCGCAATGCCTTGACGGCTCGGACGAAATGTGGTGCGAAGAGTGTGCAAACAGTGGCGATTTCAAGTGCAAAAATGGAGAGTGCATTTCCCGTGCAAAGGTGTGCGATTACGTTGATAATTGCGGTGACAAATCTGACGAGAACATCTGCTCTTGCAAACCTGGAAACGACTTCAGATGCACGTCGGGTATCCGAAACCACCTGAATGCTTCCAATTTGCGGTGTATCCCTGATGAATGGATTTGTGATGGCACTTACGACTGCAAAGATGGCGAGGATGAGAAGCCGGCGATGTGTTTCCAGGAAGGTTCGGGTTCCGAGAAGATCCACGAGTGTGAGTCGGATGAGTTTGAGTGTTCAGACAAGCATTGCATCAAAACAAGCGAAGTGTGCGATGGCATTGAACAGTGCTTCAGGGTTAGTTAGGCCTACAATCCTATGTTTAACTTCAACGGTTTTACTGAGGCTTCTCGATTACATTTGTTGCGCAAGTTCAAAGTTAATTTTGTGTGATGCCTTTTTCCTAGTTAATATTGAATCGAAATGCCTAAATCGAGGGTGATTTTAGGGTGAAGATGAAGTTGCATGTCCTAATAATTGTCCACGGGGGAAGTACGAACTCTGCCTTACCACCGATGAATGTATTTCTTACGACCAATTCTGCGATGGGAAGCAGGACTGTGCCGACAACCACGATGAGTCATACACTAACGGCTACTGCTTCTGTAGCGGGATCCTATGCGGTAACAAGTGCGTCCCGGTTGAAAAAATTTGCGACTCCACTTGGGACTGTAAGCATGGTGAAGATGAAATCGAATGCACGAAATGCCGAACTAATTTACAAAGCACGAGTCACCTTATGGACCAAACAGTGTTCGTAACAAGCTTGATTAAAGAAACCTACACACAAATGGATAGCTTCCAAATATACTTTGCTGCTTTGGTTGATAAGTTAACTTCTGCGTTCGGGGTTCAAGATTCGCCTTTTCATATCGACGTTGAAGCTCATGATCCAGATGCGCAGAAATTAGTCGAGGAGGCACAGAAGTTTTTAATCTCCATTGTTTCTCAACGACAAGTTCTGAGTCAATTTATGTCTGTAATGATGGAGTTGAGATTGACAGATGAAACACTTCCTGTGTACATTCGCTCTGAAACTCCAGCTAAACAAAATGTCCCAAGACAGAAAAGGTACATCATCGAACGGACAGAAGCAAGCGAGGCTTACGACGATTTGGTTAACCGTGTTAAATACTTGAGAGAAAAAGCTACCGACTCAGTTCAGACGTTAAGCGCCATAACTAAGATGTTGCATTACGATTTCTCGACTTGTAAGGACCACGGATACTTTGCCGGCATGCAGAATAAGAAGCGTTCCATGCGTGAAGTCTTCACTGCACTTTCAATGGTGCAAAATGATGTACCTCGTGAGAAAGTTCACGAGTTTATCGAAATGCTGTACAGTTTGGACGACCAATTGAAACAACTGATTGTTTCAGTTCAGAAATTCGATTATGTAATCGCGTCTTTGACTTTCCTAATCGATGATGCAGGATCGAAACTGCAGTCTATGGTAACGGAAGAACTGAGTGTTCCGACTGACACGAAAAAGGAGGAAAAGCAAGGCAAGTTGCAGTACAGATCCAGTTGGAATAATGAGAAACTTGATAGATATCATAAGAAGTATAATAAAGAAACACCATACAAAGGATAATTTATCAAACTAAGTAATTTATTGTTCATATCCCAATAGTTTTGAAGAAAGTGGGAAACATACAGGCAGACGAGGAAAATTTGACTTGTGGTTAGGTACGAGATGCCCATGTAGTAGTACCATTGGTTTCTGTGTTTTCGACAGGGAATTAAGAAAGCGTGCGTACAGGTGATTGTAATCGATTTTCATTTTATGCCCCTGCTGATACAAATACAAGTGCGCGTTTTTACGCAAGCGAAACGTAGTTTACGAAACATTTTTTTATAACCTAAGTTGCGAATAAAAGTGCTCATTTGGTGGCTCTATGGTTTCAATTAAATCACATTTGAGCCTATTTGAGCATAGCAATTTAATATTGTTGCTTTATTTTAAGTGCTAGGTACTGTTAAAAAAACAGGTATTATGAGAATATATGAGATTTGCTGTTTTTGTTAGCGTCTCTTCAGAAAAACTTCCATTTTCTCCTCTGCTCCGTTTTTCAAAAAATGTTCCTCTGCTCCGTTTTTCAAAAAATGTTCTAATGAACAAACCAGTTGGTGTTTTATGTGCCAGCGTATTTCGCTAGTCTCTTCTCAGTTGAACCCACGCTCTACAGCCTTCGAAAGTTTCAGTCGGGGGACCTAATTAATCGTTTGTTCTCAAATATTAAATGCACAAATCTGAGATGCGATTCCCTTGATTTGTTTATTCGATTATGACCATCTCAGATTTGTGAATCTCTGATTTTCCTAGCAGTTCTTCCCTGAAGTTGGTAGGAAAAAAGTTTATGCCCTCAAACAAGCCCATCTTTTGACATTTTGATTAATTTTAAAACAACTTTCAAACTACCCTTCCGACCGAAAGGAAAATAAGTTATGTGAAATTTTTCTGTGCAAGCGGCTATGATCTGCGGTTGGTAAAAAAATAAATATGGGCCTTCGATAAAGTCTAATTGTCGAACTTATGAGCGTTTTTTTGGAAACTCATTTTTCCAAAAACCTAACTTGCTGATTCAGAGGTTGAAAATTCATTCAAACCAACACAAATTGAGACTCTGCGTAATCTGTTAGCTTCATTTTTTTTTATAGAAAAGCCGATATGGACTTCGGGAAAATCCAATTTTTACCGTTTGTTAAAGAGTTGTCATCACTAATATCGAAAACTACAAGCTAAATTTGATAGTACGGATTCAATCCAAAAGTCAGGGCGCCGAAAACTTGCCTGCTTGAAAGGCTAATCCCATGCTGTGGTACAGAAAAGTTAATAGAGTTAGCAAAATTCAAACTTTTGATTCAAGATTATTTTTTTAAAAACATTCCAGACAAATTGAAAACTACACATACTACCCAGACAAATTGAAAACTGCCCATAGTGTTTCTGAAAACTACCCAGACAAATCTGAAAAATAGAATTTAATTGAAAGAGCGAGTCGTTTTTTCCTTAAATAAGCAGTTAATGTCCTTTTTAAGCAGAGAAATTACAAAGGTTTTGCGGTAACTCCAAGACTTAGATTTGCTGAATATTACGCATTTCCGTATCAGTACATATGACTAATAATAATAAGTGCATATGATTATTAGTAATAAAACAGGTACATCCAGCATTGGCTGTACCACTAGTTTACTTCAAAGTGTGGAGCAGATGCGAGGACGTTATTGATGCTCCTAATCCTGAGGTCAGGGATTCAAACCCAGCACATTTGAAACATTTTTGAGCGAGTTTTTGCTGCTTCGTAGATGGCTATTGTTAGTAAATTACAAGAGGTTGTGGAACGGATAACGTTATTTTCCTAATCTCAAAAATGATACTCGAAATTTTTTCTCAAGGTGTATTTTTAATATTTTCTTTTTCTTATTTCACTTTGTTTCGACTGTATAGAGCTTTTTTTGCATTTTCCTCGCTTGTGTTTGCGAAGCACAGCTTCGCCTCAGGGTCTTAACTTTCAGCGCGGGACAGACTTCATGACGGCGCACATCCAAATCGCAGTACGCGTATAAAGTGTTTTTTGTACAGTCACCGGACAAGGCAATAGCAATTTTTGATGTCAACGAGCAAATAAATTTTTTTTTATTTTCGACGTTTTCTTTAATTTTTTGGAATAAGGTTGAATTGGCTCATTCGAGATAATTGTATTTGAAAACAGCTAGCTGAATCGAAATCGAGAATTTTTGTTTCGGAGGCATTAAATAGCAGTAAATTATATCGTCCAGAAGTGTTTTTGCTGTGTAAACAATTCAGGAAGTTTGAATGTAAGGGCTTAAATTTGTTCTCAAAAAAACTAGTAAGCTTCTTTACTCTTTATTTGACCAAAGAATGACAGATAAAAGAATTGAAAAAGTTATATGGCCCGGCATTAAAAACGGTATATATCATATTTATGCATAGTTTGACTGCCCAACCAAATAATTTGGAAACCTCCAATCAATGCACAATCTTTTCATAAGCATTTATATGCAGTCTCAAAAATTTCTGGTGTTAGCTCCCAAGACTTTTAATGTTTCAAACCGCCCAAAAATAAGACCGATTTAATGCCGGAACAAGCCCCAAAGAACCAACTTGAGACTGTATTATCAAATTCCTGCTTCGCGAGGATGTTTCACCTCGGTAACTAATTTTGATTTAGCGCGTTAAAATCGTGATTTTACAAACGTCGGAACAAAAAGCTGCAGAGAAAACAATAAAACGCGGGAAAAAAATGTTTATTGTTCCGACTTTCGATACGAAAGTAACGGAATATTTGTGCTCGGGGTGGGGTTTTTTTTTCTTCAGACAAATTTCGACTTTTTAACTAGCCATTTTTGACGGAAGTTTTTTATATCATTCGAAAGGTATTGTTTTCCTGAGCTCAAATTTGAAAAAATATTCCACCTGTGATCATTTTTCGTAAAGTTATGGGGGTTTAAAGATTGCCATTTTGGCCAATTTGGGACAATTAACGCGCGATATGTTTCGCGCTAATAACGCGTAAGCGGAGAGTTAATCCGTCTTAGAAATCGTTCCAAATTGGTTTAACAAACCTTATTTGCCATCATTAATTTGTTACAAGTAGCGAAATCTATCCTTTCGTACTTTATATGGTGTGTGGGGGAATATTTTCATAAAAAATTCACAAATTTTAGAAAAAAAAAACTTTTTATTTTGTTTTTTACTTTTAATTTTTTGATGTTACTACTGCTCCATAAACCTTAATAGGCAGTCGGAACATTCAGGGCTTCGCCTTGATACGAGCAGTCTTGTTTACTCTTTGAAAGCAAAAGTGGAATATATGTAGTTGAAATTGAAATAATCAAGTTGTTTGAATCTAATAAGTTTTTTTGAGGTAAAGTTTATGTCAAAATTAATTCGGGTGTACATCATTGTTTTTTGAATAACTAGAAATTGGAAAAAAATAAGAAGAAAAGTTTTTAGATGTAAGTAAGCTCGCGATTGACAAGCACTACCAAATTAAATCGGAATACAGTGTTTTTGGTTAACTGCTAACTAAACAAAATCTTTTGAACCATTTGCTTCGGGGTATAATCACTTCTAAGGCTTCAGTGGTACTTCGAGCAGTATCACTGAGATTAACTACTGGCCACTAATAACCCATTTTTAAGGATATATCTAGAAGTGTAACCGTTAATAAAATCAAAATCATAGCGTAAATCTGCAAATACGGCACAGGAAAACTCAAACGCCTGCGAATACAAAGTGCTGAGGTTCGAATCCGGCCAGGACCTGTTTTTTTTTTCTGTAAACAGGAAATTTTGTAAACATGCGTGGCAAGAAAACTTTTGTCAAATCTTTCGTCGTCTGCTTATGTGCCGGTTTAGTTGCCACAGCGCCGAAAGTTGTTATGCATTTAGCATTTTAATCTTTTTAATTGAAAAGTTCGGTTGTACTCCAATTATGTGTAATTTATTGCTTGCCAGAAAATCTTCCTAATTTGTTTTTGTATATTTTATGAGTTTTCATTTCACATCTTTGACTCGCAGTTTTTTAAACTTTTTTGAATGAAAGTTTTTTTGGAGTTTTTTTAATGTGATTGCAAGAACTTTTGTGTTTTATTTTGAATTACTCATGTCTTTCGAAAGTTGCGTTTTTTTCGGATTAACGCACCGCTACAAGATCACAAAACTGGATGATTTGCATAGAACTTTCACTTCAGTGAAGTCTCGGCAAAGAACACTTTCATTCGGATCCGAGGCAGAGATGTTGCTTCGATCTGAGTTTTTTGTCCGCTTCTTCTGGACGCATAAAGTTGAAAAATTTTGCTCTGCAGTAAATGAAGCTGCCTATTGTCATCCAAATGTCTCTAGTTGGCGAGGTTTTTGACCAATCTTGCGTCTCATGAATTTTATTTCACTTTTTTCAGGCGCGTTTTCACTGAATCACGGATTTGCCGGATTTCGTTCCACCAATTTTAGCAGAAGGTCGATATCAAGCTTTGTTTTGGTTATGGTTGTCATATTTAATAAATCGCTCCAGTTTTCCCAAAAAATTGGAGGGTCGATTGAATGTTTTTTGCCAAATCTGTGGAGTTCCTTTCACGCGCGCTCTGTTATTCTTAGACTGCGCTATAATAAAGTGATCTGGTTCTAACACTAACGTACTAAAAAACAAAAATGAATTGCTACAATAGGTGAATTAGTTTATGTTTAAATATCACATTAAAATGGCAACTAAGCACTCCAACATATTGGTTGCCACCGAAGGACAGACTATAATTGTTAGAATAATTCATAGTTTTTGATAAACCACCAATCAAGTTTAAGTGAATTAAAAAAATTATACCTCTCTCCCTTCCCCAGGGTGGATGAAACTAAAAAACTAAAAGTTTTCATAAAATCAGACAGGGGCGGATCTAAGATTTTTTTGAGGGGGCGAACATTTAAAAAACGTTTCAAAAATTTGTCTACTTTTTTTGGGTCGACCAAATTGATTTTCCGAGTTCTCCCAAAGCACCAAAAAACCGTTTTTAGGCACTTTTTGGAAAATTTGTTCCAAAAAAGTTTCTCCCCCCTCATAATTAGTATGTATTGGCGCCAAAAGCTCCTTTAGACAAACTTTAGGGTTGGTTGGTAAAAACTGAATTTTTTAAAAAGTACCCAAGTAAGGACCCTTTGGGTCGGCAGGGGTTCAAATCCGCCCGAAATCCGCTCCTGAAATCAGCTAGTTATAAGGTATCACCAATGCAGTTCTAAATACAAGTTATCCGGCGGAATGGATGAGCAACAAGGTCAATTTAATATGAATTTAAGGATGAGCATCGGAAATTTAAGTGATTGTGGGGCCCAACGCTTGTTATCTGGGAAAGAAACTAACTAAATTTATTATTGATGTTTTAAGTTTTACCTGAGTTTTTAATCCGGGTAGGAACCTGTTCAACTTATAAATATTGTAGAGGTAATTTCTAAACTACGCAAAATGAAAAAGCGGGTGCTCGAAGTAGGAATTAAAATAGGAAAATAGAAATATTTAATCAGGCGGCTCGAGGAGGGGGGGGCGGATTTTCGATAAAACGTTTGAAATTTTTGTCGAACTTTTTTTTGGCCCTGTTTTGGCCTTCAGGTTCGTTTTTCGACTCTTTGCTCTGTTTCGACTAGGCTTGGTTTAGGTTTCGTCTGAGCTCGACCTAGGTTTTGACTGCGCTAGATCTATGTTTCGACTTTGTTGACCGAAATTGGGTATGTTCCGACTTTCTTGACCTATGTTTCGACTTTCTCGACCAAAATCGGGTATGTTTTGTTTTTGTGCTCGACCTATGTTTCGACTTTCTTGACCCAAATTGGGTATGTTTCGACTTTCTCGAACTATGTTTTGACTGTGCTCGACCTATGTTTTGACTGTGCTCAACCTATGCTTTGACTGTGCTCGACGTATGTTTCGGCTGTGCTCGACCCATGTTTCGACTGCGCTCCACCTATGGTTCGACTTTGTGACCGAAATTGTGTGTTTCTACTTTGGCGACCTATGTTTCAAATTTCTTGACGGAAATCGGGTATATTTCGACTCTCGACCTATATTTTGACGTCCTCGACCAAAATATCGTATGTTTCGACTTTATGCTTGATTAAAGTTTCGAAGTTTTTGACCAAAATTGGGTAGGTTTTGACTCTCTGAACCTATGTTTCGACTCTCTCCACCCAAATCGGGTATGTTTCGACTATCTTGACCTATGTTTCGACTTTCTCAACCAAAATCGGGTATGTTTTGTTTTTGTGCTCGACCTATGTTTCGACTTTGTTGACCCAAATTGGGTATGTTTCGACTTTCTCGACCTATGTTTTGACTGTGCTCAACCTATGCTTTGACTGTGCTCGACCTATGTTTCGACTGTGCTCGACCAAAATTGGGTATGTTCCGACTTTTTTGACCTATGTTTCGACTTTCTCGACCAAAATCGGGTATGTTTTGTTTTTGTGCTCGACCTATGTTTCGACTTTCTTGACCCAAATTGGGTATGTTTCGACTTTCTCGACCTATGTTTTGACTGTGCTCGACCTATGTTTTGACTGTGCTCAACCTATGCTTTGACTGTGCTCGACGTATGTTTCGGCTGTGCTCGACCCATGTTTCGACTGCGCTCCACCTATGGTTCGACTTTGTGACCGAAATGTTTCGACTGCGCTTGACATATATTTTGACTTTCCCGGCCAAAATTGGGTATGTTTCGACTTTTTGACCTATTTTTCGACTTTCTCGACCTAAATCGGGTAGGTTTTGATTTTGTGCTTGACCTATTTTTCAATTTTCTCAACTAAAATTGGGTCTGATTCGAACTTCTCCACAAAAGTTTTGACTATACCGACTGTGCTCGACCTATGTTTCGACTGTGCTCGGCCTATGTTTCGACTGCGCTCGACCTATGTTTCGATTGTGCTCGACCTATGTTTCGACTGCGCTCGAACCGATTTTTTGACTTCGGCGACCAAAACAAAGTATATTTTGACTTGTCGACCTATGTTTCGACTGCGCTCGACCGAAACTATTCGTTTCGACTTTGTCGACCTATGCTTCGACTTTCTCGACCAAAATCGAATATGTTTTGATTTTGTGCTCGACCTATATTTCATCTTTTTCGACTGAAAGTGGGTCTGTTTCGACTTTCTCGACCTTTGTTTTGACTTTACCGACCAAACTTTACCTAGGATTTATTCCTAGACATATGTTTCGACTTTCTCGATTAAAATTGGGTATGTTTCGACTTTCTCGACCTACGTTTCGACTGGTCGACCTATGCTTTGACTTTTGCGACCAAAATTGGGTATGTTTCGAATTCCTTGACCTATTTTTTGACAGTGCTCGACCTATGTTTCGACTGTGCTCGATCTATGTTTCGACGTTGACGACCTATGTTTCGACTGTACTCGACCTATATATTGACTATCTCGACCGAAATTGGGTTTTTTTCGACTTTCTCAACCTATGTTTCGAGCTTCTCGACCGAAATATGGTAGAATTTGATTTTGTGGTCGACCTATGTTTCGTCGTTCTCGACCGAAATTGGGTATGTTTCGACTTTCTCGACCTATGTTTCGACTTTCTCGATCAAAATCGGGTTTGCTTTGATTTTGAGCACGACCTATAGTTCGACTTTCTCGACCAAAATTGGGTATGTTTCGACTTTTTTTACCTATATTTTGACTTTCTCGATCGAATTCGGGTATGTCTTGATTTTGTGCCTGACCTATGTTTCGACCTTCTCGAACGAAATAGGCTTGTTTCGACTTTCTCCACCTATGTTTTGACTGTTCTCAACCTATGTTTTGACTGTGCTCGACCTATATATCGGCTGTGCTCGACCCATGTTTCGACTGCGCTCCACCTATGGTTCGACTTTGTCGACCGAAAATGTGTGTTTCTACTTTGTCCACCTATGTTTCATATTTCTCCACAGAAATCGGGTATATTTCGACTGTCGACCTATCTTTTGACTTTCTCGACCAAAATATTGTTTGTTTCGACTTTATGCTTGATTAAAGTTTCGAAGTTTTTGACCGAAATTGGGTAGGTTTCGACTCTCTGAACCTATGTTTCGACTTTCTCCACCAAAATCGGGTATGTTTCGACTTTGTGCACGACTTAAAATTGCTTCTCGACCGCGGATTTTTAGTCGCAAAACTGCAATTGCTCGACTTTCAAAGTCGAAACTTAAGTCGGGCTCCTCTACTCGGGAGTTAAAACGTTGCCCGTTATGCCTCGGTTAAACATATTTTTTCCCTAATTTCAAAACCGTCTATGACGCGGAAAGGTATCTGCTGACTGTTGAATTGGTTATCTACACAATAGTGTTTCTTCACTCGTACAATATAAAACATTGAGTGGAGCTAAAAACATCGAACTGCGCAAGAGAACACAAAAAATATTGAGAATGAGATACATCATCACCGTCGAAAGGTGTGGTTCACCTTTGCAAAACTATAGTATCAAAATTTTCCACACCACCTGGCTTGACATCCGATTAAACTGTGCTAAATCATTGTATCGATTTCCTGATGGCGCTGCAAAGTTCACGCCACATCCTGCTTTAAATTTTTTTTGGTGGGTCCAGACCTTCATCAAGACACTTTTTTGTACTTTCGCGATTCTAACAACACAAGTGCATCTTCTCTGCAGATACAGAAGTAATGCTCCACCAGGTGGGATTTCTTGCCAGCGATTAAATTTCGCTTCTTTTTTGCCTGGAGCGTCGCTCATCGCACGTGAGATCTCTAACTGGCGCTCGACATGTATTCGGCGCATGTGATTAGCTGGACGAGTAAGAGTTTTACTCTGCATAAACAAGCAAGTGGGGACAGTGAAATCCTTCTTCATCTGACATGTCACCAAAGCTGTTTGAACCATTGCATAGTTTTTCAGTGGTTACGATTAGTTTTCTGTTTTGAAACGTGAAGGTATTCGGATGTCGTGAAATGAAATTGGATCTTGTCAAAGATGTCATAGCGGTCATTTTTTTTGTCAAAGATGTCATCGCATGTCATCAAACAGTCGAATTCTAGAAAGTAGTATTGAAAGGCACCGTTTTCATCTTTTCAAATTTATCTGATTTCTGCAAATTTGATAAAAACATGCTTCATTCTCGCAAAAACTGTCGTTGAAAAGCTTCGTTAAAAATCTAACATATGGCACCTTAGGGTTCTTTAAAAATCTACCAGAATAGTTCTGCACTTAAGAATTTTTTACGGGTGAAGTTGAGTTTGGCGCTCATAATGCCCAAGTTTGCATAAACTCATATCATTTCTGTCTGAGGCAAAGCTGCGAAGATCAAAAGGATAACTTATAGACAAAAAGAGCTCCAGACAAAAATCGTCAACACCGGTGCCTCTAGTAAGTTTAACAAACCTCTCGTAAAATGCAAAACAGTTTCGTACATTACGCAGTTCCTTGCATTACCACTTACCATCGTCATGAACTTTGCTTCGCCAAAATTTCCAGAGCATTGATTTGACTGGTAGTTAGATCCCGTACAAAGTACTTAAGTGTAACATTCGCCCAAATACTACACAGCGACGGAGCGTAGAAAAAGTACCTATTAACGACTGGCAGGCGTCAGTTACCTTAATCCTACTCGTTTTTCACCGTCTCGACCTTGCCAGTTGATTTTCTGGTCTGTTTAGGGCTAAGTAAAAAGTTACTATTTTTAGGCCATCAGTCAAACGACTTTTGATCAGCTTTCGTTTACATGCAAACACAACCACATAGCTGAGTCTCGGATCCTCAGACTACGTGATTGTCATTAAAAACACGGCTCGAACAACCTATTTTAATATGTTTTTGTGTGACAGTTCTATATTAAATCCATTGGAGATGGATTGACCCTTTCCTCTTTCTAGCTACTCATATTCTAAAATATCAAACTATACCGGTGTTAATTCAGACTTCTACGACATCCAAGTAGCTACAAAGTTAGTTTTATATAGTCCCTTCACATAAAACAGTCTCTGGGGGACCAAACCTCCGCTCCCGTAATCTTCCTGAGACAACGTCCTTATCTCTTCCAATTTGTGGCAAGGGAGGGTTCCGTGGAATATTCCTTCCCCACTAAAGCTTCTTTCTCCACTAATATTCTCTGCTAAGAGTCTTATCGTGTGTTGTTGCCACGATAAGAGGCTTCGTACTTTTCGTCTCTTGTGCGACCGTTTTTCACAATATTTGTCGTTCTTCTGTTTTTTCGTAGTTTTTCGTCAAAATGGCCGTCTTTTTTGTATTTCTCAGAAATATCCACAATTCAATCGAAATTTTAAAAATAAAAATTCTAGAATATTCCTACCCTCCTTCGCAATACTTTTTTGTTCCTAAAGCCTTTATTTGTTTTATTTGGTGTCGCCGGAAGGTTGCGCTGTGCCATCTGGCAGAATGGCACATACTCCCCGGACAAGTCCCCATCAATGTCCCTATTGATCGCATAACACCGGGTTATCGTCAAGTAGTGTTCCAGTTCTCTGTAATCAATCTTACAAATCGCATACGAAAATGAAATTTATCTACTCCACTTCAACTCACTACGTGTTCACAAATGGCATCGTACTACATTTCACTGCCTTTCAACATTTTCACAAAATTTGCACCATGAGGAGTGTCCTAGATAAAATTTCTTTTCTGACTACTTACGTCGTCTTGCCATAAAACTTCTTTTCGCTCTTTGTGATTAAAAAGTTAGGACGTGGCACGGCCACGCACCCGTTAAAATTAACTTAACATCACTCACCAAGTATAATCAGTTATTTATGCGGTCCTTTCAATATTAAAACTAAGAAACTCTGTGCCTAGGAAAGTTATTGAGTTACCCACCCTTCTCGAGCGAGTTTACTCAAACTTACCATGTCGCCACACAGTGAAATTGTGTCTTACACAAGTTAAAAACTTCAGTCGTGTTTTTATGATAGGTTTATGATAGGCTACACTATCTTTCAGATTCATTTCGTTCTCCAGAGCTTCTCGCCAGCCTCCGATCTTCTGCTCTGTCTGCAATGCTCCAGGGAATACCTCCACGCTGAGGGACGTCACCAGCTCATGGGCACGCTCCAGGCGCTCAAGCGATTCTATCGAACTCGTCATGCTACAAAACCCCAAGGCTGTGGTCAAGTTTACATCCGTCACCCCATGACAATCCGCGACTAACTCCATTCCACTCTTATCCGACTTGCTCAATCTTCCGTACAATCGTGCCAGTTGTCGATGCTGCTCGCTCAGCGTAATCAGGCAGTGCCCCAAGTTACAAACATGTCTTTCCATCCCACTATGTTGAGCCAAGCATGTGCCTTGCTTCAACCAATTGCTCGATGGACCTTCCTCGTACAGCTCCGTGGATGGTTTGCTCTTCCGCTTCGTCAACCTCATGGCCAGCAGATGATGTATCATGGCCAGATCATGTAAACTCGCGTCATCATCTAGGTCTAACGTGATATCCGCCGTCATGTCCCAGATTAAACCGGCGTTAGGATGAGGACACCAAGAAGGCTTCACGAGTTCCCACATCGTTACTAGACTGGTTTTCAAGGGACCGTCCCAAGAACCACAATCAAACCTCACTTGCCCCTTTAGCTCGGGAACCGAGGGTTCGACCACTCGTTCTTCCAAGATAATTCCCAGCTTGGGTTGTTCCACCATCAGCATTCCAGTTTCTTTAATCCGTTCAACCCAGAAATTGAGTACTATGACTTGCTCATAGTCGAAGTACGCTTCCCTGGCTTCTTCATTCACGAAGGGATTATACGCCATCCCCGGTATGCCAGACACATATTGGAACGACTTCAGTTTCCCTAGTGTTGCAAAGTCTTTTTGTCCCTTGACTGCTTCAATCAACTCCCGGCTCACTTTCAATTCTTTGTTGGAATATCTTCTCACTTCTTCCAACTTGCCATAGCTCTCCATGTCATTCGACTCCTTATTTGGTACAGTCAACGGCATATCCTGATACAGTTCGAGGAGTGCCCTAAGGAAGTTCCTTTTGCAATCAACTCCCTTTTGCCGACTGATCTTTATACATTCTCCCAAAACAGGAGTGGGGATACGATCCACCACGAACCTGACAAAGCAAAGGGCATCCTTACGCTTAGCCCACGCTATCGCAGAATCGTCTTTTGAAATCAACGATCGCAGAGCTTCCATCAACTCCAGCTCCTGTTCCCGTGATTTCGAATCATTACTGGCTTCATATTCCGCCTTCTTGATGCCCATCAAGCACCAAGCCAACCGTACTTCCAGATCAGTTCTCATGCAAGGATGAGCCAGGTACGCTGCCACCGTCGCAGGTGCATGCATCGTCTCGTCGAAGTATCTCTGGAGGGCCGCCCTCCAAGAAGTTTCTAGTAGTTTTTCCAATCCGATTTCGTTCGCTTCAGAGGACATTACCGTACCGTATTCTTTCCGATTTGAGTTTGAATTCTCCGTAAGCTCTTTCAGATATTCCTGCATGGCTCGCTTCTCGCTCCAAGCCATCAGGTGCCCTTTCGCGGAGTTTCTCGCTTTCAACATCTCCACATAACCCCCTGCTGGATCTCCCATGTGGACCGATTCCGGCACAGTGACTCGACTGTACTCGACCACGTCGAGTTGTCCTTCCAGTTTCAACTTGGCCATGTTGGTCCGCGAGGGCCTGTAATCTTCAAGTCCTCCCGATCCACATTGACTGATAATCTCCATCTCTAATTTAGGGTCTGCCAGGGTTCGTGCTGTTTTCTTTGATCTCACGGCTGTCGTGGTGAGACCTGCCAAGAGCATAGGGGGTATCAGATTCTCTTTTTCTCCCCCTGTCAGTGTTGCACCATCTCCTTGCCCGCTCTCGCCTGAACGACCTGCGCTCGTTAAAGAGGCCACCACTAAGCTGGCTTTCGACTTCACCACTCTCGGGTTCACGACTCGACTTCCTGTCTTCCCTTTTAGTCGCTTCAGCCCCTTTCTGGCTCGTCTAACAGGTAATTTCTTTGTGACCTGCTGATCCTCGGCACTGTCTTCTGTAACTGACTCGGTCAGAACATCCGACTCCATGGAGTTCACTATTTTCTGCAGGACCTCACGCATGATGGGTTGGTTCAATCCCACCTTCATTATGGACTGCGACCCATATCGTCGTATCACGTCCCATGATCTTTCCATGAAATTCACTCGGCTCCAGGTTGCCCCTGTCTTGCCTTCTAATTCACTTTGATATCTCTCCCATTCTTCTTCCGGTAGCGTACTCAGGAAGGATACCCTCATTGATTCCTCGATTTTTCTCCTCCTCGGTGACTCATGGAGCAATCTTTGCGAATCCCTGCTTCTGCATTCTCTCGCCTGGCTTATTGGGTCCATCGGGGATAAGTCGGCCGACGCCTCCTTTGTAGGGGACATGAAAGACGATGGCGTCATCAGCAATAGACTCCCATCGACTTCCCCATCGTCGTCTTCACTGAACCAATATTCTAGCAAGTCTCTCTCCAACGCTCCTAGATCCGTCTCACCCGGTTTTCCTGTCTTTCCCTCGATGTCGTTATCGTTATCGTCCTGATCCATCAATTCATCATCACCTGCATCAGGTTTCGGCTTGGGTCCTGAAGGGCCTTGTCGTGTGTCTATGCCCGAGTCCGGCCGAGCCGGTACGGTCATGTCTCCTGCGTGATAAAACAATTCATCGTTCACCAGGAATTCTACGGACTCCTCGCCATGTGGTGCCAGGGCCTCTATCATTATGTATGAGCCTCCTCTGCTCTCCCTTGCCACTTCCAGCATCACTACTTTCGCTTCTCCTGACCACTTCAGTCTTGATAAATCATCCGTGGGAGTATACACTTCGTTCCACATTTCAGCCGAGACCTCTGGTCTCCTGGAAGGTAGTGCCTTGATCTTTTTCCTACTCCAAGCATCAGGAAATGAGAAGTCAAACGTGTGCGCGGCTGCAACATTCCAGCTGATGAAGCGCGGCTCCATCCCTTCGCTCCACTTCAGCATTCTCTTCTCTGCATCACGAGCTGCTCCGATGCGAGGGGCAATGATGAAAGATGTGGCTCCCAACAACATCCTCCTTATCGGTGGATATCGAGGGCATTGGTCCGGCAGCGGCCTGGACCCAGAAAGCCACGCTTGCTGGTTCTCTTTCGCATGTGCATAGGCCTCTGGTAAGAGTGAGACTCCCATAGCCGCTCCTGTATCCTTCACTACTGGTCGCAAATTCCAAAGCTTCGGGTTAAACTGGATGTGAGAAAGGTCCTCACGGCCCATTCAGCACTTGAAGTGGTTGTTGAAATCCATCAACACCCAACCTGGCTCAGCTATTCTTCCGAACAGCCTATCGTCGCTGGCCAGCCATCTCAGCTCCCTCTGCTCTACCCAATTCAGCACGGAACAGTCCACAACTGAGACCAGGTTGACATAAAACACAGAATTCCTGTATGCCTTGACTTGCACGTCCGGGAACGCGAAAGACATCACCGGTCCATACACCACCGTGACGAATTCCCGCAGTCCGTGAATCAGAGCCAACGGGTCGATCCGCATCATGACATTCAAATCTGTCAGCAAGGGCATGCCACAATACTGCTTACATTCACCCGCATCCGTCGCCACCTTATCTTCTCCCGTGACGCTTCTGTTCTGTTGCAAGAGATATTGGAGCAGGAGAGTCCTCCAGTCTTTCATCTTCCTGAGCGAGGCGGTTTCCAACTGTGCATTGAACTCACGACTTGGTCCCTGAAGTTGTTCAGGGTAACGCAACAGCACAAGCAAATCACCCAGTCGACCGTAGGTCATGGCAATCAGAGTCAGGAGTGCATCCAATCTCAAATCTGCCAACGCTTGGGTGAAGAGATTCGCCGGTCCCTTCACGAAATTTTCATTCCCAAATGTCACGTATAGGGCTAATATCAGGCCAATCGACAACTTCCTGATGTCCTTGACGAAACTCGCGATCAGGTTCCGGGATGCCCTAGGATAGCACGTCGACAGGAAGGATGGCGTCCATCCCACTCCCATTCCACCCAAGATGGCATCCGATCGTTCATACTGTGCCCTCATGGCTAGCACGTCAGCTTGGAACTTGTCCAGTGACATCGTGTTTACGTCCTGCATCAATTTCAACATCATGCCCCCAGCTAACTCCCGGGCATCAAATCAGTTCTTCAGATACACGTGTATCTCTTTTATCACTGCCAGCGCATGCTCGAACGCGCCCTCACCCAAGGTGCACAGCCTTGGTGACAAGTACAACCATACGTTGTTGTGTGGCTTCGTGCGCAAAGCCATTGCCATGAGATCTTCTTCCGCTGACGTCATGTTCTTCCTGACTGTCCTGCCCTGCTCGTTCTCGGCATGATCCATCTGTCTGAACCAGAGATCATCAGCCACCTGTTGTACTAACAGATGATCGTCATCTACCCCTGGTCTTAACTTCAACAATCTGGCAAAGTTGGACAGCTCCAACCCCAGAACCTCATCTAGCACCAACCGAGTTGTGCTACAATCTTTGAGTCCCTGTATGGCATTGGAAATGTCAGCCCAAACGGCGGGAAGCTCAGATCGGGACAGGTAGTGATTGTCTGGGTCTACCACTCTGTTCGGGGCAGGAATTATCACGTTGAATCTCCCCTCTGCTATCGTTGTGACCATCGTGTACACAAACTGAAGGGGTTCTGGCAATACAGCGTACCCTGGTGACAACACAAAGACCACCTTCACTACATTTTGGGTGAAACGTTGTTTTGCTGCTGTTTCTACCTCAGCCATCGCCGAGAGCAATGTCATTATCGCCTCCCCTATGACCTCGTTGCTCGGGACCGACCCATCCGTCAGACGTGTCAACAAGCCCCTGCTTTGCAGATGATCATTTGAGCCGGCAACCACTATCACCTGCGGCTCCATGCTGACCACTCTTCGTACACTTATCATCATACCTATTGCCTGTCCCCAGTCCAATTTAGGCGCCGTCAAGAAAATTACGTCGGGCCAGAAGAGAGAACGGGGCGTAAAGAGATAATTTTTTTTTATTTGCCCCCGGCCTGCTCTTGTCATCTCCATCCACCGTGGTTATTGGGCTTGTTCTCTGCCTGAAACTTGCCCTTGCGAGCAGGTGGCGTCAGTTCCCGGGCTCTCTGTCGGACGTCCGTAAGAGACCGGGTATTCAAAGGTCCAAAGGTATTGTCCTGAGGCAACCCATTCAAGTCTGCGTGCCGGAGCGTAGTCGTGGAACTGAACTGCTCCTGCTCTGCTAGCAGCCAATCCACGCCCGGTATCCGATATAGTCGCGACACTGTGGGACTTTCTCCGCCAATCATTTTCATTGCGTCCTCCCGACACGTCAGGGTATTCATGTTCAACTTCGCGGAAATGTCCGTCTTGTACTGTCCCCAATGACTAGGGTCTGATCGGTTCCAAAGCAGCACGCTGCCTGGTTCAACTCCCTCCGCTGGCACGGCGCTCGTAGACGGTCCTGCTGCTGAAGCAGGGTTTGCCGTGGTGGGCGGATCGTTCCTCCTGGACACGGTCTGGGAGTTATTCCTGTTCTGAACCACTGATCTCCCGAGTCGGCTTTCGAGCGGTTGTGTTCTGGGAGGAGGAGCAGTTTGAGCTCGGAGCGACGGGTGTGGCTGCAGCCGTCTCCATTGCCAAGGGCCCTAGGCGGTTGACGAGGGATTCGGGCACGCTTGCCCTTATTCTACTTCTCCGGTCGAGCTGGTCCGAGCCAGAGAACTGGTCGCCCTCGACTCCTGCTCCACTTCCCTCAACTGCGTCTGAAATACATCATTGACCCAGTGTCTCCCTCGTTGGGTGTTGAAATGTATTCCATCTCTGGTAAGCGCGATGTGATCAATCATGCGCAGCATGTTCTCGAGATCCAGAAGTCGCAGCTCGCCAGGGTTGTTTCCCACCAGATTGCGGATCATTTCATTCCACCGTGTCACGTTGCCATTCATGAAATCTGCCACTGTGGTGCCCAACAGCGGGTTTTGTGGTATCGTGCACAGCACCACAAACCTGGGCCTGTATTTCTCCTTCAGTTCATTCAGGAGGCATACCAACAGAGGCTCCCACTTGCTCTCCGGAGTCACTGGGGCTCTCGAGACGTCGTTGGTTCCCAGCATTATCACCAGCGTGTCCAGGTGATCCTCGCTCTGGAATTCCATCATCTTGATGACCTGAGCCACTGAGGCTCCTCCAAAGGACAGAGTGGTAGTCTGACCATAGACGAAGATCTCATTCAGATCCCTCACCAAACTGTCTCCTATGATCAAGTGGCGACTCCCTGGGGAAATTACCTGGTCGCTCGTAGCGGGGTTCCAACTCATGTCATTCAGGCAGGCTCGAGGATGCTCCGCAGCTACTTGCGTGAACTGGTGACGTGTCATCAGATTCTTCCTAACGTCTACCACGCGGGACTTTTGAAAGGTTCTGCCATGCGCGGTCCCCGAGGACACTACCGTGCGGGGTGCTCGCTCCGAGCTATTGGATGAATGATCACGACGTTGGGAAGGAATGATCCTACCCAATGTCCGTCCAGTGGTTCGGTTGATTTCATCCATTGTTGCTCTGGCCACTTGGTTGAACGATTCTTGGAACTGAGGAGCGAGGTAGGTGTCAGAAGGGTCCAGTATCGTGTTCCTTTGACTGGAAGCAGACGGTTGTGTCTGCTGAGGAGCCTCGGGCCCTCTCGATGCACGTAAATCCAAAGCCTCGGGCCCTCTCGATGCACACAGCTCCTGCACTCTTGTCCTGGGACGTGTGTCGCTGGATCCCTCCGAGGATTTCATTGTCACCAGAACTTCCTGTGACACTTGGCTCACCTTTGCCATATACAGCTCCTTCAGGTGCTTTATTTCATCCTCCTTGTAGGCACCTGCAGATCTTCATATTTCTTCTTCCATTCGTCTCTTTCTCGAGCTATCGCCCTATACTCCTGGAGTTTGGCACACAGCTCGCTCTGATCTCTCTCCTTCTTCTCCAGCGTCTCGATCGTCTCCGACGTCTGGATCTCTATTTCACTCACCCTCACTCTCTTCGGAGGAGGAGCAGCTGTTGGAGAGTCGACCGAATGTGACGGGCCTGGCCCATCACGTTGTCTCTTTGCTCCTCAACTGCGTCTGAAATACATCATTGACCCAGTGTCTCCCTCGTTGGGCGTTGAAATGTATTCCATCTCTGGTAAGCGCGATGTGATCAATCATGCGCAGCATGTTCTCGAGATCCAGAAGTCGCAGCTCGCCAGGGTTGTTTCCCACCAGATTGCGGATCATTTCATTCCACCGTGTCACGTTGCCATTCATGAAATCTGCCACTGTGGTGCCCAACAGCGGGTTTTGTGGTATCGTGCACAGCACCACAAACCTGGGCCTGTATTTCTCCTTCAGTTCATTCAGGAGGTATATCAACAGAGGCTCCCACTTGCTCTCCGGAGTCACTGGGGCTCTCGAGACGTCGTTGGTTCCCAGCATTATCACCAGCGTGTCCAGGTGATCCTCGCTCTGGAATTCCATCATCTTGATGACCTGAGCCACTGAGGCTCCTCCAAAGGACAGAGTGGTAGTCTGACCATAGACGAAGATCTCATTCAGATCCCTCACCAAACTGTCTCCTATGATCAAGTGGCGACTCCCTGGGGAAATTACCTGGTCGCTCGTAGCGGGGTTCCAACGCATGTCATTCAGGCAGGCTCGAGGATGCTCCGCAGCTACTTGCGTGAACTGGTGACGTGTCATCAGATTCTTCCTAACGTCTACCACGCGGGACTTTTGAAAGGTTCTGCCATGCGCGGTCCCCGAGGACACTACCGTGCGGGGTGCTCGCTCCGAGCTATTGGATGAATGATCACGACGTTGGGAAGGAACGATCCTACCCAATGTCCGTCCAGTGGTTCGGTTGATCTCATCCATTGTTGCTCTGGCCACTTTGTTGAACGATTCTTGGAACTGAGGAGCGAGGTAGGTGTCAGAAGGGTCCGGTATCGTGTTCCTTTGACTGGAAGCAGACGGTTGTGTCTGCTGAGGAGCCTCGGGCCCTCTCGATGCACGTAAATCCAAAGCCTCGGGCCCTCTCGATGCACACAGCTCCTGCACTCTTGTCCTGGGGCGTGTGTCGCTGGTACCTCCGAGGATTTCATTGTCACCAGAACTTCCTGTGACACTTGGCTCACCTTTGCCATATACAGCTCCTTCAGGTGCTTTATTTCATCCTCCTTTTAGGCACCTGCAGATCTTCATATTTCTTCTTCCATTCGTCTCTTTCTCGAGCTATCGCCCTATACTCCTGGAGTTTGGCACACAGCTCGCTCTGATCTCTCTCCTTCTTCTCCAGCGTCTCGATCGTCTCCGACGTCTGGATCTCTATTTCACTCACCCTCACTCTCTTCGGAGGAGGAGCAGCTGTTGGAGAGTCGACCGAATGTGACGGGCCTGGCCCATCACGTTGTCTCTTTGCTCCTCAACTGCGTCTGAATTACATCATTGACCCAGTGTCTCCCTCGTTGGGTGTTGAAATGTATTCCATCTCTGGTAAGCGCGATGTGATCAATCATGCGCAGCATGTTCTCGAGATCCAGAAGTCGCAGCTCGCCAGGGTTGTTTCCCACCAGATTGCGGATCATTTCATTCCACCGTGTCACGTTGCCATTCATGAAATCTGCCACTGTGGTGCCCAACAGCGGGTTTTGTGGTATCGTGCACAGCACCACAAACCTGGGCCTGTATTTCTCCTTCAGTTCATTCAGGAGGCATACCAACAGAGGCTCCCACTTGCTCTCCGGAGTCACTGGGGCTCTCGAGACGTCGTTGGTTCCCAGCATTATCACCAGCGTGTCCAGGTGATCCTCGCTCTGGAATTCCATCATCTTGATGACCTGAGCCACTGAGGCTCCTCCAAAGGACAGAGTGGTAGTCTGACCATAGACGAAGATCTCATTCAGATCCCTCACCAAACTGTCTCCTATGATCAAGTGGCGACTCCCTGGGGAAATTACCTGGTCGCTCGTAGCGGGGTTCCAACTCATGTCATTCAGGCAGGCTCGAGGATGCTCCGCAGCTACTTGCGTGAACTGGTGACGTGTCATCAGATTCTTCCTAACGTCTACCACGCGGGACTTTTGAAAGGTTCTGCCATGCGCGGTCCCCGAGGACACTACCGTGCGGGGTGCTCGCTCCGAGCTATTGGATGAATGATCACGACGTTGGGAAGGAATGATCCTACCCAATGTCCGTCCAGTGGTTCGGTTGATTTCATCCATTGTTGCTCTGGCCACTTGGTTGAACGATTCTTGGAACTGAGGAGCGAGGTAGGTGTCAGAAGGGTCCAGTATCGTGTTCCTTTGACTGGAAGCAGACGGTTGTGTCTGCTGAGGAGCCTCGGGCCCTCTCGATGCACGTAAATCCAAAGCCTCGGGCCCTCTCGATGCACACAGCTCCTGCACTCTTGTCCTGGGGCGTGTGTCGCTGGTACCTCCGAGGATTTCATTGTCACCAGAACTTCCTGTGACACTTGGCTCACCTTTGCCATATACAGCTCCTTCAGGTGCTTTATTTCATCCTCCTTGTAGGCCACCTGCAGATCTTCATGTTTCTTCTTCCATTCGTCTCTTTCTCGAGCTATCGCCCTATACTCCTGGAGTTTGGCACACAGCTCGCTCTGATCTCTCTCCTTCTTCTCCAGCGTCTCGATCGTCTCCGACGTCTGGATCCCTATTTCACTCACCCTCACTCTCTTCGGAGGAAGAGCAGCTGTTGGAGAGTCGACCGAATGTGACGGGCCTGGCCCATCACGTTGTCTCTTTGCTCCTCAACTGCGTCTGAAATACATCATTGACCCAGTGTCTCCCTCGTTGGGCGTTGAAATGTATTCCATCTCTGGTAAGCGCGATGTGATCAATCATGCGCAGCATGTTCTCGAGATCCAGAAGTCGCAGCTCGCCAGGGTTGTTTCCCACCAGATTGCGGATCATTTCATTCCACCGTGTCACGTTGCCATTCATGAAATCTGCCACTGTGGTGCCCAACAGCGGGTTTTGTGGTATCGTGCACAGCACCACAAACCTGGGCCTGTATTTCTCCTTCAGTTCATTCAGGAGGCATACCAACAGAGGCTCCCACTTGCTCTCCGGAGTCACTGGGGCTCTCGAGACGTCGTTGGTTCCCAGCATTATCACCAGCGTGTCCAGGTGATCCTCGCTCTGGAATTCCATCATCTTGATGACCTGAGCCACTGAGGCTCCTCCAAAGGACAGAGTGGTAGTCTGACCATAGACGAAGATCTCATTCAGATCCCTCACCAAACTGTCTCCTATGATCAAGTGGCGACTCCCTGGGGAAATTACCTGGTCGCTCGTAGCGGGGTTCCAACTCATGTCATTCAGGCAGGCTCGAGGATGCTCCGCAGCTACTTGCGTGAACTGGTGACGTGTCATCAGATTCTTTCTAACGTCTACCACGCGGGACTTTTGAAAGGTTCTGCCATGCGCGGTCCCCGAGGACACTACCGTGCGGGGTGCTCGCTCCGAGCTATTGGATGAATGATCACGACGTTGGGAAGGAACGATCCTACCCAATGTCCGTCCAGTGGTTCGGTTGATCTCATCCATTGTTGCTCTGGCCACTTGGTTGAACGATTCTTGGAACTGAGGAGCGAGGTAGGTGTCAGAAGGGTCCGGTATCGTGTTCCTTTGACTGGAAGCAGACGGTTGTGTCTGCTGAGGAGCCTCGGGCCCTCTCGATGCACGTAAATCCAAAGCCTCGGGCCCTCTCGATGCACACAGCTCCTGCACTCTTGTCCTGGGGCGTGTGTCGCTGGATCCCTCCGAGGATTTCATTGTCGCCAGAACTTCCTGTGACACTTGGCTCACCTTTGCCATATACAGCTCCTTCAGGTGCTTTATTTCATCCTCCTTGTAGGCCACCTGCAGATCTTCATATTTTTTCTTCCACTCGTCTCTTTCTCGAGCTATTGCCCTATACTCCTGGAGTTTGACACACAGCTCGCTCTGATCTCTCTCCTTCTTCTCCAGCGTCTCGATCGTCTCCGACGTCTGGATCTCTATTTCACTCACCCTCACTCTCTTCGGAGGAGGAGCAGCTGTTGGAGAGTCGACCGAATGTGACGGGCCTGGCCCATCACGTTGTCTCTTTGCTCCGATGAGTGGCTGCGCAGGTTGGACGGGTAAGGGCATCTCACCTAGCCGGTGGTCCCTCTGTTCACCTAGTCCTGGCTAACGAGCCAGGTCGTGGCCAGACATTTCTCCACGCCTCCATCTCATCAGTCGGTTTCGACCTCTCTCGGCGGTCCCGGACTCACCGAAGGCCAACATCAACGCGATTCCCTCGACCCTCTCGTCCTAATGCATTGAGGAGCGCGACCACAAACATCGCCAGCCCCGGGTCTTCTCGTGTAAAATCACAATCGATCAGCCGCTGATAGATCTCGTCTAGAGTCGCTCCTAGACTCGCTGAGAGGAATTCCATAAGTTCGTTCGTGTCACCCATTTCTTATTGTTGATTCTTGCTGTCGTGTAGTTTCTTCCTGTCTCGTTTGATTCAATGAATTCAATAAACAATTTCTGATCAATCAAGATCTAAAAAACAAGTCGCGACTTAAAACCATCATTTTTGGATTAAACATCATTCAACTCTTTAAAACTCCCCATTGAAATTCTCTTCTCAATTCTGATTTAAAAATTTAGCACCAAGGTGGATCGTCTACCTGCATCTAGGTCAGGGTAGCACAAATGAGCGCTGTCACCTTGATGACCTGGAGTACTCCAGGTCTTTCATGACACGAAACATAAAACATATCATAACAATAACATAACACATAAAAACATAATCCCTAATATTGTACCTAAAACCTAACCTAATCTAAAACTTGACACTAATTCTCATCAAGTAACTTAATAAAAACCACTTATCGCCAAACGAAATTCCTAGCATATGCTCAGATAATATTTTTTATGTAAGTAAACCTCTATGTCAGTTTCTGAAAATATCACATGTACAAGTGCGTACAACTCTCTCGGATGTAGCTTTCCCCTATTAGGATCATATACTGGTAACGAGAGAGAGAGGTCACTCCTCTCTCAACTAAAAAATCCCCTAGTCGAGTCAAGGCCAATACCAAGCTCTTTGGATCTACATGTTGCCTATCAGTGGCCTTGGTAACCAGGAAACATAAATATTTCCCTGGTATCTGCGATGCAACAGTGGGCAGCGCTATCATCCCTGCCACACCAGGCCTCTGTTTCCATAAAAATTCGATGTTCTTATACTCTCTTTTGAAATCAGCCGCTAGTGCTGTTTTGAAGCTTACGTCCGCGGTTATCGCTATAGCGCACGTGCGTTCCGTGAGTATAAAATCGCTGTCCGTTATGACGATATTGTTTGAATAATGGTTCGGTAGATCAAAATACGATTCAAAAATTCGTCCAAAAGGTGGTTTTTTAGCATTCTCGCCCTCTGTCTCTAGTTCTCCGGTTTCTCTTGCCGATTTCAATTTTTTTATTATCGGATTTTCGATGTGGGTGAGTCCTACCCCCACTCCCCGGACAAACATACCCATCGACGTCCCCGTCGATCGCCCAAAGTCTAGGAGATCGAGGTTGGATTGCGGAACACGTAGAGAACCATCTGGTGCGACCCAGTTGGACTCAGTATTGTCATGACTGATGTTTTTTATGCCGTCTTTATCGACGTCCTGAATCGTCAGAATCGTCTCTTTTGGATCTGTCGGCAGATCATGAAGCCATTCGAGCCGGCGCAAGTTCGTTAGTTCTTGCTCATGAGTCTGTTCCGCTTCTGGTTCGAACTCCACTTCCGGTTCTGATCGATCGTCGATCCAATCTTGATCCATATCATTCACCAATCGATTTCTTCTAGTATCGCTACTTCGTCCAGTCCCACTAGCGAGTCCATGACGTCACTTACAACTATCCTGTCTACAACGAAATCCTCGTCGTACGGATTGTATTTCTTCTTGTTTTTTCCTCTCTTGCTCTGGCGTGTTTCCATGGTGAGAGGAAAGTCAGGCTGTATTCCTTTGTCAATTTCGATTTGTTCCGGGCAGTCCCAGTCTTCCTCGGCATAAGGTAGAGTTTCGTCGTCCACCTCTACTCGCTCGGTCAACTCCAGATCCAGTGGTAGGTCGCAATCGTCCACCACCTCATTCCCGGCGTTTTTGTCGCGAGTACCCCTTTCATTCACTTCACAAGCAGGATCCACTATCAAATAGTCTCCCTCTTGCATGTCTGCTGGGATACACCAGTCCTCTGACGAGGCGTTGTGTGGTTTGATATTTTCGTAATGAGCTGCTCTTCCAGTGCTCAGTCGATAAAAACGACCCCCTTGGTGCACCTCTGTTATCTGAAATGGACCACGCCATTTCTTTAATAATTTTTTGGTTCCTTTTGGTGGAGCCACTTCCTGGAACACCCAGACGTAGTCGCCAACTGAGTAGGCTTTCGCATCGGCTGTCCTTTTGTCAAACCTCCTTTTTTGTCTAATTTGCGCCTGTTGCGTGTTCCTCCTGCATAAGTCATTGAGGTCCTGCTGTCTTCTAATAACATCCCGCACGTACGTTTGCGGTGCTGTCCTCTTCCCCTCATATTCAGGGTAGAAAAACGTCAACGGGAGCGCTTTTTCATGACCCGTTAGCATCATGTGCGGACTTATTCCCGTGGTGGAATGCTCCGTGATGTTGTAAGCACCCATCACTTGCGGCAAGTGCTTGTCCCAGTCATCCATGTAACGCGAGCAATAGACTCTCAGCATGGATACCAGTGTGCGATTTTGCCTCTCGACTAGGCCATTCGTTTGTGGGTGATAAGTGGTCGAGTGGGCCTGCGCTACCTGCGACCTTTTCATTAACTCCTTCGTGAAATCACCCACGAATGCTTTGCCATTGTCCGATTGGAACGTGATGGGGCAGCCATGCCTCGCTATCAACACATTTATCAAATGATCGCATGTTTCTTCCGCCGATGCTGTCATGCAGGGTGCTGCCTCCGCATACTTCGTAAATTGGTCGATCATTACCAGCACCTGATTATCGCCCGTTGCTGTCATGCAGATTTTCTGATGATCAATTTGCACCACTTCGTTGAAACCTGACGACTCTTTTGACTGTACGGGGAACCTTAGTTTCCTGGGATCCTTCGCCTGCTGACATGACAGGCATGCGGCGATCAACTTCTCACAAGCCTTCTTCAATCCCGGCCATTCGAATCGTTTCTGTATCCTGTTATACACTTTGTCCACGCCTTGATGGCCCATCTGATCATGTGATCGAAAGAGCAATTCAGTCTGGTACAACTGTGGTAACACTATTGAATTGTACTTATAGAGGACCTTGTCCTCCTCTTTTCGTTTACAGGCGACAATCCCGTCCTTATTCAGGTACAACAAGTCGTTTCTCTTCAGATAGAATTGCTTCAAGATCTTGTAGCTATCTTCTTCCAAGTCTTCCTTGTCAGATGCTCCATTCTCGATCCATCTCTTCAGACTGCTCGTCATTCTATCATTTCGTTGAGCCCTTAGGAGATCCGATAGCCTGTACTTGGCTTTCAAATACGTCTTTACCACGTTCATTTGCCCACTCATTATCTCCGGAGCATGAGCATCGTCCATCAACTTGACACACCATATCTTTTTCAAAGGCATCGCTTCCTGCACAGATGGTTCCAGATTGGTACGGACGACCGTACCATGTGGCAGCAATCTGGTTGAGCGTTTCGAAACTGCTATCAGCTCGAGCTCGTCTGCGGCATTATCTACCACAGTGCCCTCCTCGTCTGAGGTGTATCTGTCCCTGTCTGGATCCTGATGCGTTTCTCGGTCCAGCCCGCGCTGCTTCCAGTCTACCAATAAGGAGTGGATTGCGATCTTTGACATATCGGAATTGGAAGTTATTTCAGATGTGTTGTCCCAGGACTGGGGCCTCGAGTCAACACTTGAGTTGACTGATTCCCCAACATCATATTCCAAGTTGTCTGAGATGTTTCTCGACTCCCCGGACAAAACTCTGTCCATTGGTCGCTTTGAACCCGACTCCCCGGACAAAATTCTGCCCCTAGGTGGTCTCGTCAACCTCTCCCCGGACAAGTCGTCCTGCACGGGCTCAAAGGTGTCTGACTCCTCAGACAAGTCGTCCTTGACTGGCTCGAATGTATCAGACTCCCCGGACATTGTCTCGTGCCCGGACGAACAATCTGGGCTCGGCTCGTATTCTTCTTTCGCATCCGTGAAATGCACTCTCCTCGCGAAGCTAGATTTCGACTTGATCCTGACTTCCTCAGTGGCTTGGGTCTGATTCAGTGTCCCATATTCAGTGAACGAAGTTCTCAACAAGACCTCCTTCGGCATCGAGCTCACCAGCTGGTTGACTATCGATCTGCAATCCCGTTCAACGCCTCAGCTGCGAATGGACACTGGCCTCTTCTCTGTTCTCCCGGTGACAGTCAACCGCTGCATGGTCTCCATCCACTCACGATCATGCCTATCCACTTCCCTGTCCAACAAGTCACGGAGCTTTCCCATGACATCCGGCGCCAATTTCACCGTCCCGTTGAATAGGGCCATGCTGTTTATACCCAGCCTGGTAAGTTCTTGCTGTACCAAATTGGATCGTACTAACAGATCCAATGGAACGGGTTCGCCTGTGGCTAAAACTTTTATCTCGGCGGCCGTTTCTACTGGAAGGTCAGGGTGTCCGGGCATAGGATGCCCTGACTTATCCAACCACCTAGTAAGTGGCAGTTTGTCGTAGGTTTCCTTGTCCAGAAATGAAAACCCGTCTTTGATTTCTGATTGGTTAGCCTGTTTCTCCTCGAGGCGCTCATAAAATTCTGTATTTTTACTGAGGCTATCTGCGTTCTGGTGCTTGTCACGGGTACGATGCTCTATGATCATATGGTATCCATCCAGGCGCACGATCCAACGACCAATATAACTTTGGTCCATCGAATAGGTTTTCAGCCAGGCAAGGGCACGATTATCCACACGTAACTTGAAGGAAGCACTCCCCAAGTAGGCCCTGTATTTTTCCACGAAAGTGATCACCGCAAACATCTCCGCTTTTGGTGCGCCGTACTTCATTTCAGTATCACTCAGGACTTTACTCCCGTAGGCCATCGGACGAATGACCGTTCTCCCGTTCCACTCCTGCTCCTGGTGAAGTATGCCCGATATCGCAACCACTGATGCATCCGTGTCCAGCACGAACATCCCCTTCTCTAATTGGCATGCCGAGGACCGGTACCTCGCAAAGTTCACGTTTGATGTTTTCAAATGAAACTTGTGCCTCATCAGTCCAAGTGAACTTTTTGCCCTTGTTTCTCATCAACCGCTGCATGGGGTATATTTTGTCAGCATACCCCTTGATGAACTCTCGATAATAATTAGCGAATCCCAAAAAACTCATCAGCTGGGTATCTGTTTAAGGCGCCTTCCAGGTCAGCACCGCTTCAACCGCTTCAGGATCTGGTCTCACTCCATGTTTGTCCACCAGGCGGCCCAGATACTTTATGGAATCTCTGAGGATTTCACACTTAGAGGGTTTACATTTCAGACCCGCCTGCTTCATGCAAGAAAACACCTCCTCCAACCTCTCTATGTGGTTTTCTAAGGTTGGTGTTGCAATCACGACATCATCAACATAACACATGATGAGATTCCCGTATTTCTTAGTGACGCTCGTGAGTGCCTGGGCCATCAGTCGCTGGAATGTGGCCGTCGCGTTGCACAATCCGAACGGCATCCTCTTCCACTGGAACAATCCCAGCTCGCACGCAAAACCTGTTTTCTCTCGATCTTGCTTTCTGAGTGACACTTACCAGAACGCAGAGCCCAAATCCAACGTCGTGAAGAACTTCGCGTCTCCCAGCTTGGATAGGCTCTCATCGATGCGGGGAATCGGGTATGCGTCCTTTATAGTCACTGCGTTCAGATAACGGAAATCACAACAAAATCTGAGTTGTCCCCCTTTCTTTTTCGCCATGACCACGCCACAAGCCCACGGGGACTTTGACGGCTCGATCATGTCGTACTTCATCAACATCTCGATTTCTTTTCTACACGCCTCTGACTTGTTTGGGGTCATTCTTCTCGCCCCTTCCCTATGAGGTACCGAGCCCTCTTCTATCTCAATCTCGTGTTCTACAAAATTACAGCAACCTATGTCGGCCTTATGTTTCGAAAAAACGTCTGCGTTCCGATTTAGCACCGCTCTGAGCGAATCTAGTTCCTTGTCTGATATTTTACCCTTCAAATGTTCTATCTCGGGTAGGACTGGTTTATTTGCTGCTAACTCTGCTTCTGTCGGCCTCTCAGGAAAGTTGGAGCAACTAGACAGCCCATCATCTGTCTCCGATTTCATTGAAAACAATTTCCTAGAAGATTTCTATTCATTCACTCTCCTCATTATACATTCTTGGTTCGCATGCAATGGACATTTAGTTACATCAAACTTTTTCAAGTTCTCCACACTCTGAAAGTGTGTGTTCAGAGGCAAAGCATAGCCAAGTTTCTTTCCCCTCTGTATTGTCACTGTTGTTGCTTCTGTGTTCAATAACGCACTCACACACAGTCCGCTCTGAGTGAGTGAGAAGCTTCTTCCTAAAATAGCCGAGCTTTTACTGTTTGGATTTGGTACCAGACACACCTGTCTGTCATTGCTGAGTTCATTCAAGTTCCTCATCCTAAACGTCGCTACTACGGCTTGGTTTGGTTTTAATCTAACTTTTCGATCCAGAAAAATCGGCACCTTGGCCTGGTTAATTAAGATCTTATTAAGGGGTCTCTTTTCATACTTTCTCTCAGAATCCTTGATCCTAATCAACCCGTCATTGAGATCGATCGTGACATCAAAGTTGCGCACGAAATCCCTTCCTAAGATGAACTGATTGGATTCGTCCAAATTCTCCACTACTAGGAAGCTCATCCAAAGATGTCTTCCTCCGAGCTGCAGTGAAATGATCGGGGTTCGTCCAGTCACATAGATCGCTCCCTGATTGGCAGCTGCCCACCTGATGTTTGTCGGTATGATATCCGACCTTTCGAAACCCATGTCGGTCCAAGTTTTGACTGGCATGACACTAACCACTGCTCCCGTGTCTAGCAGTCCCTTTACTGAAAGTTGTCTGCCTTGCACGTCCAGCACGTGTGCGGCCAGATCGGCCTCGCAACCTATGTGCACCGCATCTTGTTCGAGCATCGCGTTGTGTCCGATTCGTCTAACCTTCAGCTCCTCTTGACCAATGTATATCCGGCCAATCTGATCGTTCGCATCAGTTATGTGAGCTTTTGTGTAGATGTTGATGCCATCCACATTCATTAGGATCGGGTAAGGGCCATGGACATCGATATAATGTCCATCCACTTTCATCAGCCTCGGGCCTCCTGTTGTGAGCAGCGCTCGCACTGCCCTGGAGTCCAGTTTGGGATCTTTCTCCTTCAGGTAGTCGGCATAGATGTCCAGGTGGACTAGTGTAATCTCAGATGGTTCACTCAAGTTCTTGACCACTGCAACTGAGATAATGGACATTATTTTCGTCCCCTCCTTCGTCATGCCAAAGGTTCTCCCAGCTCCGACCTTACCCATCGCTCCACCTCTTTCGTGGCTAGGTCCTGTTTGACATTCTGCAGCGCTGTCCTTGCCGCCAGGCCGTAATCTACCTTGAGTGGGCTAGACGACTCTGCCTCCAGGTTCGAGGCTACCACCTCGTCAGGCAGTGTCTTCATCTTCTTCGTCGTAAAGGTGCTCGGTGTCGTCTCCTTTCTCCGAGACTCAGCCTCGTTCATCAGACGTGCTCGACTGGCCTTGACACCCGAAAGCGCCTCTTCGTGGCGGGGATGTTTCGCGTCCGCCACTGCATCCCAAAATTGAGTACAACCCGACTTGAAGTGTCCCTCCAAATTACAGAAGAAACACCTCGGACCATATTTCATGATGAGCCCTCTGACGTACTCTTCGTGATCCTCGTCGGTCGCATCGGCGTCCTCGAGAAAGTAGCCTATCGCCTTCATGTTCTGTTTGTATGCAGAACACGCGGAAACGTGATGGTCCATCGAACCACAATTCGCACACGATCTCCTCTTATCCATGTCATCGCGAGGTTTGTACCAACTGGAACTCGCACCAGTGTTTGTCCCGCTATAGTTACCATAATTGCTGTAACGGTTTTGCGCCCTCGGCTTTATGAGTAAATACTCGCGTGACTTCATGCGCAAATCATCGGGCGTGGGTACCTGGTCAAGTGACAGGGTGAAGTGTGTGGCCAACATCGTCTTCAACTCCTCACTCTTTACTCCGTCCATGAACTTTGAAGCAATCGCCAAGTTCCGCTCGGATATTCTCTCATCGGGATTGCTTCTCCTCCTAAGCAATTCAAGGTCGTCCAAAAATTTATCTATGGATTCGTCATCTCTTTGACGCCTCTTTTCGAACTTCACCATAGCCTGGTGCCCTTGTACTCCAGAGCCGAAACGATTCAGCAGGATGTCGAATATCTTGCGAGCGCTGTCTCTCTCATTGGCTCTTTTCGCCATTACGCAATTTAGTGCCGTACCCTCCAGGTTGCTCGTTAGCGCGCTGCACTCTTGTTTCTTGGAGAGACTCTCTTCCTCAAAGTGTAACTTCATCACCTCTATCCAAGTATCAATGCAGCCGTCTGACTCGTTTTTATATGACTTCGGCTTTTTCAGTGTCCTTCTTGACCTCTCTCCTCTCTCGGTTGACTTCGAGAGTTTGGTGATGAATGTTTCGGAGGCTCAAACATCGAGGCATACATCGTTGTGTCCTGTGAGACTGTAGTCAGATCTGGTACTGAACTGACTTGTGGCACAGTTGGCAACCTTGTCTCCGGGGTAGCATCTGCCTCCGGCGGGACTGGGTTCGTCCAGCCAGGCCTCGACGGGGCTGCCCTTGGCCGCTCCTTGTTCCTAGGTTCGTAGTTCCTTCTCGAGCCTTGCTGGGCTCTGGCGTTGCTGCCCGTACCATCTTCATCATTCGCATGGCGTGAGCGCTCCCTTTGGTTGGAACGCTCCTGCCAATTGCTCCCATTCAGGATCGCGTCAAGCTTCCGCATCATTAAGTCAGACTTGGCATCTAACCTTTTCTCCAGGCTAGTCATCGTGTGGGCGTAGGTACTATCATGATCGTTCAACAATCGCTCGATCTCTCTCGTCATCCTAGCCTCTCTTTCCTGTGACTCCTTGTTTGCCTGTGCTAGGCTCTCCGCCAGGCATTGATCGGTGTTGCGAATCAATTGAGCCTGATCAACCCTCGCCTGCGACTTCGCGTGCGTTAGTTCATCTCTCAGATTCTCTCGACCCTGGTGAGCTCTCTCGTCAACCTGATCTATTCTCTTAGTCATGTCCCGTCTCAGTTCATCCAGACCATTCATTACGCCAGCTTATACTCGACATCATCGCGTTGTTACTCTGCTTGGCCAGAGATGAGTGGGTATCAGCCGAATGTGAATATTCTCTCCTCCACCTATGACTCTTGGTCTCCGATTTGGACATTCCCTTGAATAACACTTCCTCTCGCGGCTCGACCTCGGAACGCTCCGAGGTCTCCTCCGTCCTCTCGACTTCCTCCCGCTCGAGGTCCTCGCTTGGCTCAAAGTCGGGTCGAATAAGCGTCCGTTCTCCTTCGTCAAAGGGGTCCACAAGCGTTTCGCTCGCGGTTCCGGCTTCGGCGCTCCGCCTTTGATCGCCATCGAGGTTTTTCTTGCTCCTTAATTTCATTCCGCTCACTGAAAGATCAGGTTGACCTTTAGTCGATTCGGTTTCGGCAAACACGTCGGAGGCGCTGCTAAACGAGGAGTGGCTACGCCTAGTTTTAAATTTTCGCGTGCTGCCCTTGCTCAGCCTGGGAATCTTAGTAGTCGATCCTAACGAGTCCCTGCGCTGCATGCTTTGTGACAAAAAACAATATTCGTATGATTTAATGGCAATACACACGTACCGCGAACAAGTTCAAGTTGAATTACTTAACGCTGCCTCTTCGATCTCGTAAGTATCAAGAAAGTCTCTTAGGTTTCTCAATGACAATCTTAATATTTAGCTAGAGTTACACACACAGGGCCTGCTCAGTATTGATATAATGCTAACTCAACCCTGTTGTATAGTATAACAGTATCACAAAATTTTCACAAGATATAATCAACACACAAAACACAATGGAAAATCAGATAAGAATATCCTACAGGTGACAGCGACCTTTTGTCAGTATCAATTTATTGCCACACAATTTATCAAGTCACTGCTTTGTTAAAATTAAACAATCTTTGATAAAAAGCAGTGATGATTCAGAAACAGATCAATAAAATTTAGTCTTAAAGAAAAAGACTTCCCTCAATCGGAACGATCCGAAAGAACGAAGCCCAGGACACAGTATTCTCAAGTGAGTGTGTATTTGCCTTATACACCCACCGAGGTTTTCTTTTAGGTGTCCTGCGATTGCCCGAGCTGTCCTATTAAGTAGCTCAAGGCAACCTCTGATCGAAAATTTCTTAAGTCTAAGAAAAAGCTCCCCCACACCCAAGTGCACGAGAGTAGGGACAACTTTTCTTCTCAAGTGAGTGTGTATTTGCCTAATACACTCACCAAGGTATTCCTTTATTTGTTCCCGGATTGCCCGAACTTTCCTATTAAGTAGCTCAAGGCAACCACACAACCAAAATCACAATAAAAAAAAAATTTTGTTCGGGTACTTCTGATACACCCGATCTAGAATCCAAAGTTGATCACGAATTTCCGGGTCAAAATGGGCTCTTATGATCCTAATAAGCACGCCTAATATCCTAATATGATCTTAATTAAATGGATATTTTCCGTCTCCCAAATTGCCACAGAAGGTTTCCTCAAGCTTCTAACAAGGAGGGTTGCTAAGAAGTTTAAGTCACTCCGGAGGGTTGTTAAGACACTTAGCCTACCTCGGAGGGTTACTTCGGAGGGTACCTTAGTCACCCAAGTTACTTCGGAGGGTCCCCCTAAACTTACTAAGGAGGGTCAATAAGATGCTTAATATGCTCCGGAGGGTTACTTCGGAGGGTACTTCCAAAATTTTCAAATTTCTGAACCTCACTTAGAAGGGCCTTCAATTAACTTCAGGAAGCGTCAAAACAAGCTAAATTCTCTATGGGAGGCTGTCTTAACTTCTTTGGATGATCTCGTGGAAATTTTCCACTAAGGAGGGTTGCTAAGGGGTTTAGCTGACTCCGGAGGGTTACTTCGGAGGGTTCCCCAAAAATCAAGAAAAAAGGTTATGTCACCGCGATAAAGTCTCTAAAAGCGGTCCACCTGACTTTAAACTAGGTTGGCTGACACGGTCAACCTTCCCAGTTGGATAAAAAGGTGTTTTGATAAAATTTTCTGCCGCTCGGAAGGTTACCTGTGATTTGGACCCTCCGAACCAACAAAATCTAAAAAATTTTTCTTTTCCGAGATTATCAACCCAAAAACGGTTGCGGTCCGGAAAAGTGGTCCAAAACGTCGACTTATGGTACCAAAATTATCCCGATCGGTTGACTAGTCTTTGAGAAATTGCCAAAAACGTGTTTGTCCAAATGGCCTTTTTTCACCACCTATATAGGTTCTGAGAAACTTTTTCCGCAATTCCTATTGAAAGTGCCTAAAAATAATTGAAACGAGCGTAGTAGCCCTGTACGGCACTGGAATAATGCAAAAAACCGGACGAAAATTGGTTTAGAGACAAAAATTTGGCCAATAACTATCAAATTTGGACCCTCCGATTCCTTCCTTTTCCAATCCTTAAGTCGTTAGCTCTATCCAGGGAGCTAATCGGAGGGTTACTCAAGAATTTTTCTGGCAGCCGAGCACTTTATGCTAGCACGCTCCTAATACAAAAGATTTTATTGCTCTAACTCTAAAAACTCAAAAACTCGATCCCCAAAACAGATTGACAAAATTCAGAAAATTATCGAAATTTTGACCGAAAAATTTTGGTTTTTTCAACTTTTACTGAGTCTTTTCTCACGCGGTTTCTTTAGTTGGGGGGATTGAACTAGGTAGCTACCCCTATATAAAAGCTTTTTGCTGTTCGGAAAAGCTCGGATATCCAAATTTTGGGGTTCTATAGTTTGTCAAAAATCAGTAATTTTCGACAAAATTTTGGTGTTTCTTGGGTCGAAATAGGAGATAAGTAATATATAGTAAGGACAATAATCTATTAGTAGTCGTTAATGAATAGTACTATACCCTCCTTTGCACCAAAATACCCGAATTAAGACCCTTAACTGGGAAATTTGTAATCGATGGAGGGTACAATCGGACCGCGCCAATCGTGCCCCCCACCACTTAAGTTTTAATGAAATAGTACCTGAACGATACTAAAATTGCTTCAACGATACCCAACAGTCGTTATGGATGTTGGCCCTATGTCCCTGTTGAGTGTGGAACACGTCGGTCAGCTTGCCACTCTACCCTCCGGTCACCGGCAAAATCACCATTAACGTGCTTAAATACTCAAATTACACTCAAGGGAGGGTATCCAACCCTTCACCAAAGCGCACAATCTTTCTATCAGAAACGATATAAATCAATCTGAAACAACAACAAATAGGAAGGTCAGATCACATCTCGTCCGGAAATAACATATAAACTGTCACTTTACGTTTTTTACTGTTTTTGGTCTTTTTTGGATTTTTTACTGTTTTTTGTACTTTTTTGTTTTCAAATAAATTTGTTTTTGGCTTTTTCTTGATTATGCACTATTTTTGTTTGGTTTTACGCTCTCTCTTTAATTGTTTTTGGTCCTGGGACCTCGGGACAAGCGGGCTCTAGATTTCCCACCTAACCCTCCGGCCCCCGGAATTTTCGGTGTTGACTAAGTTAAAAAGCTAAATAGTACTGGACGGAGGGTACGCACCTTCCCCCTAGTACAATAACGGTCATTAAGGCCTCTAACTCGGGCATGCGCCCGGAGCGGAGGGTTCGTCGCTGAAACGCTTGCTGATCATGATGGTCTTATGCCTTTGACAGGCCCACCCATGAGCGCCATAAAAACGTCTATGTAACATTCGCCCAAATACTACACAGCGACGGAGCGTAGAAAAAGTACCTATTAACAACTGGCAGGCGTCAGTTACCCTAATACTACTCGTTTTTCACCGTCTCGACCTTGCCAGTTGATTTTCTGGTCTGTTTAGGGCTAAGTAAAAAGTTACTATTTTTAGGCCATCAGTCAAACGACTTTTGATCAGCTTTCGTTTACATGCGAACACAACCACATAGCTGAGTCTCGGATCCTCAGACTACGTGATTGTCATTAAAAACACGTCTCGAACAACCTATTTTAATATGTTTTTGTGTGACAGTTCCATATTAAATCGATTGGAGATGGATTGACCCTTTCCTCTTTCTAGCTACTCATATTCTAAAATATCAAATTATACCGGTGTTAATTCAGACTTCTACGACATCCAAGTAGCTACAAAGTTAGTTTTGTATAGTTCCTTCACATAAAACAGTCTCTGGGGGACCAAGCCTCCGCTCCCGTAATCTTCCTGAGACAACGTCCTTATCTCTTCCAATTTGTGGCAAGGGAGGGTTCCGTGGAATATTCCTTCCCCACTGAAGCTTCCTTCTCCACTAATATCCTCTGCTAAGAGTCTTATCGTGTGTTGTTGCCACGATAAGAGGCTTCGTATTTTTCGTCTCTTGTGCGACCGTTTTTCACAATATTTGTTGTTCTGTTTTTTCGTCGTTTTTCGTCAAAATGGCCGTCTTTTTTGTATTTCTCAGAAATATCCACAATTCAATCGAAATTTTAAAAATAAAAATTCTAGAATATTCCTACCCTCCTTCGCAATACTTTTTCGTTCCTAAAGCCTTTATTCGTTTTATTTCGTGGCGCCGGAAGGTTGCGCTGTGCCATCTGGCAGAATGGCACAAAGGCCCTTATTACCCGTCGATGTCTCACGCCCTGTCAGTTTAGAGACAAGCAACCTTCCTGAGCTAGATTCAGCGGAAAAGAATCGGAGCCTAGGAAATTAGACGACAAGCAATTAGACGACCGTAAAGAAACGGAATTTACGGACAACCAGTATTTATGGAGTCAAAAGTTAAGTCTGTAAACAAACTTCACGCAATTTGTTCGCAAGTTATTGTCTAAATTGGACAACGAGTATTTACTCAGCCAAAAGATAATTTAAGTCTGTAAACAAATTTCACCCAAGTTATTGTCTAATTAAATTCCATTATTTTCTGATCGTCTAATTTGCTTGTCGTCTAATTTCCTAAACCCCAAAAGAAACAAGTATGTCCCATTCAAGTAGCCTTCCCAGTCGAGACGAAAATATCTACTTTCTACTTAGTAACAGGGGCGGATTAAGTGGGGGGGGGGCGTCCCCACTCCTCAGGGATTCGACCCCCTGCCGACCCAAAGGGTCCCCCTTTGGACTATTTTGAGTAATCCTTTTTTGGTGACGAACTCGAATATTTTTTTAAAGGCGCCTATGGCGCCAATATATACTAATTTTAAGGGGAGAGGGGCGCGGAAAAAAACGCACTTTTTTTGCAAAAAGTGCGTAAAAACGCATTTTCTGGCCTGTTTTTTCAAAACTTTGCCTGCGGTGCAGAAATTTTGGCCAAAACAGAGTCTTTGTAGTGCTTTGGAATGGATGTCATAGACCAAAGGGGGGACCTTTTGGGTAGTGAAGGGGTCGAAGCTCTAACTAAAGCGTCCTTAACACCCCGCCCTCCCCCGCCCCCTCCTAAATTCGGCCCCTGAATACCAGTTTAACGCAACACTGGTCAAAAACCGTCACCACTCAAGCAGATAGCTGGCCCAGAATCCCCCGCTAAGCAATTATATCAAGGAATGAATCGCATCGGTTTCCTGATGGCGCTGCAAAGTTCACGCCACATCCTGCTTTAAATTTTTTTTGGTGGGTCCAGACTTTCATCAAGACACTTTTTTTTGTTTTTTTTTTCGCGATTCTACAACACAAGTGAATCTTCTCTGCAGACAAAGAAGTAATGCTCCACCAGGTGAGATTTCTTGCCAGCGATTAAATTTCGCTTCTTTTTTGCCTGGAGCGTCGCTCATCGCACGTGAGATCTCTAACTGGCGCTCAACTTGTATTCGGAACATGTGATTCGCTAGACGAGTAAACGTTTTCCTCTGCATAAACAAGCAAGTGGGGACAGTGAAATCCTTCTTCATCTGACATGTCACCAAAGCTGTTTGAACCATTGCATAGTTTTTCAGTGGTTACGATTAGTTTTCTGTTTTGAAACGTGAAGGTGTTCGGATGTCGTGAAATGAACTTGGATCTTGTCAAAGATGTCATCGCAGTCATTTTTTGTCAAAGATGTCATCGCATGTCATCAAACAGTCGAATTCTAGAAAGTAGTATCGCAAGGCACCGTTGTCATCTTTTCAAATTTTCGAAAATCCTAGATCCTCGAGAAAACCCTCGAGAAAATCCTAGATCCGCCTCTGCTAAGTAATAATAACTTTTCAGTGTTTTCGTTCCGTCAAGGGGCGGATCTGGAATTTTCTCGACGGGGAGGGGGCGGTTTTTCAAAGATTTTCAAAAATTTTGTCCGATTTTTTCAGTTCAATCAAATTGATTTCCCGAGTGCTCCCAGAACACTGTAAAGTCTCTAGTTTGATCAAAAACTTAGCGCCGGAATCAAAATTTTGAAAAAACATGTCAAAAATGCCGTTGGAAATATTTTCATTCGGCGCGCGCTCATCTTCAAACTTAGTATATATTGGCGCCAAAGGCGCTTTCAGAAAAAATTTAGGTTCGGTCGGCCTAAAATGGATGTCATAGACCAAAGGGGGGACCTTTTGGGTGGTGAAGGGGTCGAAGCCCTAACTAAAGCGTCCTCAACACCCCGCCCTCCCCGCCCCATTCTAAATTCGGCCCTTGAATACCAGTTTAACGCAACGCTGGTAAAAAACCGTCATCATCACTCAAGCAGATAGCTGGCCCAGAATCCCCCGCTAAGCAATTATATCAAGGAATGAATCGCATGAGCTTCATAATTAACCTAAATTGTGCTTTATTGTAGCTGCATTATTACTGAGGCCCACCGAATACCATAGTGTAACAAATGCCTCAAGCGCAAAGCAAGCATTTTTGAACCCTTAAAGCCCAATATGCGCGATAAACAGTTTTCATAAAATTGATCGGACCAATTACATTCCATTGGTTAGAGCAACAGGCCAAAAACGGAATCCTTTTTTTTGTCCACTATTACCGCTCTACACCTCGAGATTGCTATGTGCATGTGCATTGTGTGATGTGCATTATTTTGCAGTGATGTACAACGGTTACCATCTGGTCCGATCACAATCTGGCACGATACGAACTTTAGTGCTCTATAAAATTGGTGCTCTATCAATTACTTCCGCCTGATCAAAACACCATCCATACCTATGCACGGAAAAACTGAAGCTTGCTTAATGGCCCGTTGGGCGATTTCAACCAAAGCGAGCACATCGAGGATGGATTGTGTACAACTAACAACTATGTTATCAAAAATTCAGTTGAAGGAAATGCGGGGGGGGGGGGGGAGTATCGCACACAAAAAAGCGCGAGATCGAGAATCCTACTTAGTTCTTCCATTTAAACCAACGGGACATGCAGGAACGACATTGTGCTCTGAAACTATTCAGGAACACAGTTTTATAATATTAAACTCTCCCTAGAACGTGAGAGATTTAGCAATAGAAATCCTTAGAAATTTCGAATCTTTTTGGTTGGAACCTCTGTACCGTCAAACCTCTTGAAACTACAAAACAATTTGGCTGAAACTATGAATGCGCCATCTAGAAATCATATTTTTGTGGTGATTTTAATATTGATATTTTAACAAAAAGCAAAAATCTCCCTCAATCGATCAATTTACAAGCAAATGGGAACGATCTTTTCTTGCAAAATCAAAAATAAGCAACCTGAGAAGCCAGGATGAGTAAACCGTGATCCAATTTTTTTTCCAATTTAAGAAGATTAATAACCATGTTCAAAACGTCTGTAACTAGTTACTATGGGGTAAAATTTTAAATACAACATCACAAATCTGTGAAACTGAACCATTTAATTCCAAAGTTTCACCGTGGTATAAGCTTGAACCGGGATTTTTTTTTGAAAGACGAATCACATGAAAGTTTTATATTGTTGAAACCAAAGTTTACAAAATGAGCTGCTATCAATTTTTTATTGTTAACGGAGAAGATCAGCATCAACTTTGAATCCTTTTTACCCAAAAACGTGAAAACATGGAAAACCTTGAAGTAATGGGCAGACAATAAAGTAAAACATGCAGCGTCGCAAATACAAAGGTTAACGAAATCTTCTTTCAACAGGAATCAACGGGTCAGAAGAAAATTTGAATCTTGAACCAATTTAGTTTGTAAAATGGTGAACCAGAAAAAGAAAAAAATTGGAACTCAAAAGTCACACATGAAAAATTTCTGTCTTCACAAAAATCTGACATCTCCCAGCAAAAACAACGACTTGGAAGAAAACACATGAATAAATTTAACAACTTATTTGCAGATATTAATGAAAAATGACCAGTAATTTCAATAAATTGAAGTAATCAAAAAACAATATCAATTTATTTTTTAGTATTTGGCAGACCAAAAAGAAAATGAAATATCAAACATATTCGAATCGTTAAAACCCATGTTCACTCTAAATAAGTATAGTTTTGATCACTTTTGCCTTCAATCCAGTTTTGCGCTCAGGTTTGATAAGAGTTTTATGTCCGACTAAACAATAATTTCCAACTTATTCTAAAAATAAAAATAAAACAATTTTCTTCGCAAAACGGTTATGAACTGGACTATTCAAATTAAAGGCCATTTTGTCTTTCACTATTGTTAGGTAACTTTTTTGAGCGAACCAGTGTTAGTTGAGTGATGTGTATCTCATATCTCATATTGTATCAAATTTTACAGCATTTTAGTTTGGATTATCGTGGAAAACAGTATCGTTTTTTTTTTCAAGATTTTTAAATCCTCACGAATCCAAATATTTAACAAACGAATTAGAACTACTAGGAGTTGTATGGGCGGTGGAGTATTATAAAAATTATCTCTATGGATCAGAATTTGAAATTATTACCGACCACAAAGCTCTCCTTTCTAATTTATCACCTAATCAAGGAAGCAAAACTTATCATAGTCGGCTAACAAGATGCGTAGATCGTCTTCTACAATTTAATTTTACAATAAAACATTTAGCAGGAAAAGACATGGGTTTTACCGACCTAATTTCAAGATCTCCTTTGGGAAAAGCAATATCCCCATCACATTATGATGAAGAATTTGTAGTTGCAACTACCAAAAAAATATATAACGCACTCAGTCCGTTGGATAGCGATAATTCATTATGTAATTCTATTAGTTCAAAATCGGAAGATTCCAATTACACAAGATTAGGTAATCACGTGATAATTACAGCTCTGAATTTCATTAATTCATCTATTCCAATTTGCAATCAAAAGCACCATAGAATCAAACTCTGTAACTCTAAATGCATTTCCTCGGATTTCTCAAACACCGATCCAACTAAAATCTTTTTATCAAATTCAGCTTTTATAATTTCTTAATTCCTAATTGTAGTTTAATTATTAATCCTACGGATCTTAAACTTATAAATAATGTAAATATGTCTAATAATCAAATTGTAGTTAACCCTTCTACCTCCGGCATACAGGTCACAATTGACTTCCAAATTTCTTCTGAACACAAAAAATTAAGGACAAAATATCAAGAAAATATAAAATTTCCCGAAAAACCTTTGGATTTAAACGCGTTATTTAATGCAAAGTTGGTCGCGTTATTAACAGAAGACGACGAAAGGTTAAACACAATCGTTAAAGCCCTCCAGAACAAAGTAAAAAGTATTAATGCAAATTCACGTTATTTGAACAAGTTTTCTAAAGACCTTCACGAATCCGACGGATTATTAGATATGGATGGAAGATTGGTTATCCCTTTTACACTTCGGAATGCCGTATTAGAGACTTTACACGAATCCCACCCCGACCAGTTCGGTATGAAATACTTAGCACAATATAATTGGTGGCCTCACATAAACCGGCAGATCTACTTCCATGGGATTAACTGTACACAATGCACTCAAACTGGTAAGAATATAAAATGCATTATACCTAACACACAAACTAGTGAACTTCCTACCTTATGAGAACCTAACGAGGAACTTAATCTTGATTTTGCCGGCCCATTAGACAATACCTGGGGAAAGAATAAATATATTTTATTATGTACAGACCGTTTCTGAAAATTTCCATCGGCTAAAACTACATCTTCAACGTCATCAAACAGGGTAATCGAATTTCTTCAAGACTATTTTTATCTCCATGGGACTCCTAATTCTATTCGTGTCGACCACGCGTCCTGCTTTACTAGTCAGGATTTTAAATTGTTTTGTAATTCTTTTAATATCAAATGAGAACTTTGTACAGTTGGGGACCATCGTTCTAAAGGTCTTGTAGAAAAACTTGAACATACTGTAAAAATTAAATTGTTAGCAATGTCACTGGAGCAACAAAAATTCTACTTTACAATTCGCTATCTCAAGAATCATCTGGAACTTACCCTCTTCTTTTCAATCAAAAATAAAATGTTCACCGTTCGAAATACATTTTTATAGAAAACCGAACACGATCTGGAAACAATTGGCTTCTAGTAATTTATCCGGTAGATTTTTAGACAAAGGGAAGTCAATCTTAAGCAATGAAAGAGCTCTCGAATGGATTGCCGATGATCGGATTAAATACGGGTACAAAGACAGTCTAGTACCAAAAAAGAACCGGTCACCACTGGAGAAAGGATACGATTCGGATTACCCTACAGCTTCAAAAACTTCTTCTTCCCGAGTGTCTCTAAACAGCCCGTTTAAAGGTAAATTACTTCGAAAGACCAAAGGAAGTATAAACGGAAACCCCTTCTATAAGCAACTTGGTCAGAAAATAATAACTTCATCAAAATCTACTGTCGAACTATCCGACGGAAAAGTCATTAGAAAATCGGACATTGTCATCTCGAAGTCTAGTTCTTCTACAAACCGTTCGCTTAGAGGAAATATCTCTTTCCCTTCAATTACTAATCCTGATTTTTAAGTAGGTCCAAGAAAGACTAACAAGCCAAAGCCCCAACAGACGGGGAAATTAGGCCCTAAAACGAGATGTCAAATAGAACTGGCTACTCCTGACAATACAAGGTCTAGAGAGACAAACCAATCAGCTAAACCTTACAAGCCCAGACAAACCCGAAACTAAGCCTTGACTCCTAACACTGGATATCTAGCAGGTGAGGAATCCTTGTTCATTTAACATTAGTGATTGGGAGTGGATCGCGGGTGGTTTTCCATGCAGGGAAAAGATTAGAAAACGTCTCATTTCGGATAACTTCATTTTTAACGAACAGTCTACCTCATCAATAGATCCCCAAACATATCAAGCAAACATAAAATCTGAGATTTTAGATGAACAGCCTCAATCGATGGACCCGGTGGAATGTCCAATCAGTATAATACCAGCAGTTCAAAACAATACTACGTCCCACTCGCCTAGAAAACCCTCTATTAAAGCGACGACAAAAGGCTCAAATGCTCCGTTGGATTAAAACGAAGAATGTAGAGGGAGAAAATTCAGTCGAGTTCCCGATTTTCGAAATCGAAGATTCCTCAGACGAAAATGTTATCACTAAGGAAAGTCATCCAAAGGAGACCACTATTACCGGTAACGATTTTAAATTAAGACGTTCGAGTCGAAATGTTGGGCCTCCCCAATTATACGGTAAAAGCTGGTACATAGATATTATAGATGAGAACGACAACCAACCAGGCTCCTCGAAAACCCCATACCACTGGACGAAATTGACAGTTCGGGCTCTCCTCCACCAATCAGTTCAAAGAATCCCTCGGATATCCAGACTCCTACCTTTGACATCCAATCGGAAGAATGTACATCCGGCTCGGCGATCTCATCATCCTCAGAACAAATCTCTCTGATCTCTACGGACGAATCCCTGAGAGACGCTGTGAATAGTTTTGATAACTATATAGATTTGGATAGTAAAATCTTCAATGCGGAGTTAGAGAAATTCATGGATGGGGACAGTTAAACTAAAACTCAAACTCTCGTTTATACTCATGTGCTTCGTTTATACAGTGCAGTTAGAATTCAATTTTATTTTTAGTCAATCGATTATAATCCGCCGGGACCATAAATTGTGCTATTCTCCTTACCAAACAGTCACTCCTTCGGAGTATCAAAATTTTTTACTGTGGTATTGGGCAGTATTTTTCATTCCTCGGTGGACTCCTTTAAGGGGAGAAAAGGGTCAGTTATCCTGTTACGTATTAAAGTTTTTATAGCAGTTTAATTTTTTTCCCACTAAGGGGAATGTTGTGTTTCATACCATTCTTTTCTTATTCACTTAATTAATCTTAAATTACTTTAATTGGTTAGTTTAGGTTTGACCATGTTATGTTCATTCTCTCCGGCGGCAAGAATGCTCTCTCAATTTTTAATGTTTTAACTTTGAGATTAATTCACTTTTCAAAAACATTTTATCTGTAACTAAGTAGAATTAGCTGTAACAAAGAAACATTTTATCATGGACAACGAGTATTTACTCAGCCAAAAGATAATTTAAGTCTGGAAAGAAATTTCACCCAAATTATTGTCTAAATTCAATTATTTTCTGATCGTCTAATTTGCTTGTCGTCTAATTTCCTAAACCCCAAAAGAAACAAGTATGTCCCATTCAAGTAGCCTTCCCAGTCGAGACGAAAATATCTACTTTCTACTTAGTAACAGGGGCGGATTAAGTGGGGGGGGGGGGGGGGGGCGTCCCCACTCCTCAGGGATTCGACCCCCTGCCGACCCAAAGGGTCCCCCTTTGGACTGTTTTGAGCAATCCTTTTTTGGTGACGAACTCTAATATTTTTTAAAGGCGCCTATGGCGCCAATATATACTAATTTTAAGGGAAGAGGGGCGCGGAAAAAACGCACTTTTTTTTGCAAAAAGTGCGTAAAAACGCATTTTCTGGCCTGTTTTTTCAAAACTTTGCCTGCGGTGCAGAAATTTTGGCCAAAATAGAGTCTTTGTAGTGCTCTGGGAGAGCTTGGAAAATCAATTTGGTCGACCTAAAAAGAAGGTCGAGAAAACTTTCGAAAATCCTAGATCCTCGACAAAACCCTCGAGAAAATCCTAGATCCGCCTCTGCTAATCAATAATAACTTTTCAGTGTTTTCGTTCCGTGAAGGGGCGGATCTGGAATTTTCTCGACGGGGAGGGAGGGGTTTGTCAAAAATTTTCAAAAATTTTGTCCAATTTTTTTAGTTCAATCAAATTGATTTCCCGAGTGCTCCCAGAACGCTGTCTCTATTTTGATCGAAAACTTAGCGCCGGAAGCAAAATTTTGAAAAAACTTGTCAAAAATTAGTATATATTGGCGCCAAAGGCAATTTCAGAAAAAAATTTAGGTTCGGTCGGCCTAAAATGGATGTCATAGACCAAAGGGGGGACCTTTTGGGTGTTGAAGGGGTCAAAGCCTTAACTAAAGCGTCCTTAACACCCCGCCCTACCCCGCCCCCTTCTAAATTCGGCCCCTGAAAACCAGTTTAACGCAACACTGGTCAAAAACCGTCATCACTCAAGCAGATAGCTGGCCCAGAATCCCACGCTAAGCAATTATATCAAGGAATGAATTGCATCGATTTCCTGATGGCGCTGCAAAGTTCACGCCACATCCTGCTTTAATTTTTTTTGGTGGGTCCAGACCTTCATCAAGACACTTTTTTGTACTTTCGCGATTCTAACAACACAAGTGCATCTTCTCTGCAGTTACAGAATAATGCTCCACCAGGTGGGATTTCTTGTCAGCGATTAAATTTCGCTTCTTTTTTGCCTGGAGCGTCGCTCATCGCACGTGAGATCTCTAACTGCCGCTCGACATGTATTCGGCGCATGTGATTAGATGGACGAGTAAGAGTTTTACTCTGCATAAACAACCAAGTGAGGACAGTGAAATCCTTCTTCATCTGACATGTCACCAAAGCTGTTTGAACCATTGCATAGTTTTTCAGTGGTTCCGATTAGTTTTCTGTTTTGAAACGTGAAGGTGTTCGGATGTCGTGAAATGAACTTGGATCTTGTCAAAGATGTCATCGCAGTCTTTTTTTTGTCAAAGATGTCATCGAATGTCATCAAACAGTCGAATTTTAGAAAGTAGTATCGCAAGGGACCGTTGTCATCTTTTCAAATTTTCGAAAATCCTAGATCCTTGAGAAAAGCCTCGAGAAAATCCTAGATCCGCCTCTGCTAAGTAATAATAACTTTTCAGTGTTTTCGTTCCGTCAAGGGGCGGATCTGAAATTTTCTCGACGGGGAGGGGGCGGTTTTTCAAACATTTTCAAAAATTTTGTCCGATTTTTTCAGTTCAATCAAATTGATTTCCCGAGTGCTCCCAGAACACTGTAAAGTCTCTAGTTTGATCAAAAACTTAGCGCCGGAATCAAAATTTTGAAAAAACATGTCAAAAATGCCGTTGGAATTATTTTCATTCGGCGCGCGCTCATCTTCAAACTTAGTATATATTGGCGCCAAAGGCGCTTTCAGAAAAAATTTAGGTTCGGTCGGCCTAAAATGGATGTCATAGACCAAAAGGGGACCTTTCGGGTGGTGATGGGGTCAAAGCCGTAACAAAAGCGTCCTTAACACCCCACCCTCCCCCGCCCCATCCTAAATTCGGCGCCTGAATACCAGTTTAACGCAACACTGGTCAAAAACCGTCGCCACTCAAGCAGATAGCTGGCCCAGAACACCCCCGCTAAGCAATTATATCAAGGAATGAATCGCATCATGAGCTTCATAATTAACCTAAATTGTGCTTTATTGTAGCTGCATTATTTCTGAGGCCCACCGAAAACCATAGTGTAACATGCCTTAAGCGCAAAGCAAACACCTTTGAACTCGTAAAGCCCGATATGCGCGATAAACAGTTTTCATAAAATTGATCGGACCAATTACATTCCATTGGTTAGAGCAACAGGCCAAAACTGAAATCCTTATTTTTTTGTCCACTATTACCGCTCTACACCTCGAGATTGCTATGTGCATGTGCATTGTGTGATGTGCATTATTTTGCAGTGATGTACAACGGTTACCATCTGGTCCGATCACAATCTGGCACGATACGAATTTAGTGCTCTATAAAATTACTCCCGCCTGATCAAAATACCATCCATACCTATGCACTGAAAAACTGAAGCTTGCTCAATGGCCCGTTGGGCGATTTCAACCAAAGCGAGCATATCAAGGATGGATTGTATACAACTAACAACCATGTTATCCAAAATTCAGTTGAAGGAAATGCGGGGGGGGGGATTATCGCACAAAGAAAAGCGCGAGATCGAGAATCCCACTTATGTCACCCATTTAAACCAACGGGACATGCAGGAACGACATTGTGCTCTGAAACTATTCAGGAACACAGTGATATAATATTAAACTCTCCCTAGAATGTGAGAGATTTAGCACTATAAATCCTTAGAATTTTCAAACTTTTTTGGATGGAACCTCTGTACCGTGAAACCTTTTCAAACTACTAAACGCTTTGGCTTAAACTATAATAGCGCCATTTAGAAATCATTTTTTTGTGGTGATTTTAATATTCATTTTTTAACAAAAAGCAAAAATCTCTCTCAATCGATCAATTTTATAAGCAAATGGGAACGATCTTTTCTTGCAAAATCAAAAATAAGCAACCTGAGAAGCCAGGATGAGTAAACCGTGATCCAATTTTTTTTCCAATTTAAGAAGATTAATAACCATGTTCAAAACGTCTGTAAATATTTACTATGGGGTAAGATTTTGAATACAACATCACAAATCTGTGAAACTGAACCATTTAATTCCAAAGTTTCACCGTGGTATAAACTTGAACCGGGATTTTTTTTTGAAAGACAAATCACATGAAAGTTTTATATTGTTGAAACCAAAGTTTACAAAATGAGCTGCTATCAATTTTTATTGTTAAACGAGAAGATCAGCATCAACTTTGAATCCTTTTTACCCAAAAACGTGAAAACATGAAAAACCTTGAAGTAATGGGCAGACAATAAAGTAAAACATGCAGCGTCGCAAATACAAAGATTAACGAAATCTTTTTTCAACAGGAATCAACGGGTCAACGAACGTTTGAATCTTGAAACAATTTAGTTTGTAAAATGCTGAACCAGAAAAAGAAAAATTTGGTTTTTCAAAACAAGCTACAATTGGAACCCAAAAGTCACACATGAAAAACTTGTGACTTCACAAAAATCTGACATCTCCCAGCAAAAACAACGACTTGGAAGAAAACACGTGGATAAATTTAACGACCTATTTGCAGATATTAGTGAAAAATGACCAATAATTTCAATAAATTGAAGGAATCAAAAGTCAATATCAATTTATTTTTTAGTATTTGGCAGACCAAAAAAGAAATTGAAATATCAAACATATTCGAATCGTTAAAACCCATGTTCACTCTAAATAAGTATAGTTTTGATCACTTTCACCTTCAATCCAGTTTTGCTCCCAGGTTTGAATAAAGTTTTATGTCCGACTAAACAATACTTTCCAACTTATTCTAAAAATCAAAAAAAATTTTGTTCACAAAAAGGTTATGAACTGGACTATTCAAATTAAAGGCCATTTTGTCTAGGTAACTTTTTTGAGCGGATCATTGTTAGTCGAGTGATGAGTATCTTATATTGTATCAAATTTCACAGAATGTTAGTTTGGATTTACTTCAAAAAAAAGCACAATTTTTGCTTTTTTGATCATTATAAAAAAACGCGTCAAAACTAGAACTCTATGACCTAAATAACACAGTGCAATTTTTTGATCTTAAAAGATATTGATACAGATAACCACACGCGTATATTAGAACAAAATGACTCAAATGAGTTTTGAGGACCTGTTTTGGACCTTTTGAAAGGTTTACAAAAGTTTAGATTTACTTCAAAAAGAAGCACAATCTTTGCTTTTTTGATCATTATAGAAAAAGCGCGTCAAGACCAAAATAACACAGTGCGCTTTTTTTGATCTTAACAGATATTGATACAGATAAACACACGCGTATATTAGAACAAAATGACTCAAATGGGTTTTGAGGACCTGTTTTGGACCTTTTGAAATGCTATTTGGAAAACGAGAACCTTGCTACTCAAGCCAAGCGATCTTGAAAAAAAAAGTAATTTTTGGAGTTCTACAGGGATTGATATTAGGCACGCTTCTCTTCATCTTTTATATAAATAATTTTTAACTTGGAGGAAAAAGTGAAAGGAAATTTATCTTTATGAAGACGATTCTGTAATAAAATCAAAAACAAAAATAAAAACAAGCTTCGGTGAACTAACCGGTAAACACCAAAAATTTTTGCTCAAAGCAGCATGTTGCCGGCAAGCAAAAATCAAAATGATTTTTATGGAATTCAAAAAAAATCAATGGTATTGTATAAAAGGAGGGACCCCAAATTCAATCGTAAATAGAACGAAGCAGTTTTCAAAGTGAAACAATCTTACCGTTACTGAGGATTTCATACTGATACTAAGCTTTCCTTCATTGATCATATTACAAAAATTATTATGTCAAAGTTTTGTATTAAAGATTGAGATGAGAAAAGATTTAGTAAAAGTCAAATACGAAGAACATATAATGCTTGTGTGAATTTTTTTTTAAGTATTTCGCCGGATTCTTTGGCTGATACGTCAATAGACAGAATTAACTTACAAACATTTTAACTTAAAAAAGAACGGCTCATGAAAAATATTTGTTTCAAAAAGTTTTTATGACACCATAGATACCATAACTAGGCAGATACCTGTGCATACAAAGGGTAACCAAAAACTAATTCAATAACTGTTAGAATTAGTAAAAAATAGTGCACCACCTAGCGTTGCTAATATTTTGTTGAGTAACTATCGATAGTTTATAGTTTAAACAAACGAAAGTCATTTAGGAATTAGAACCGCCTAAAGAGTAGTAACCTTAGGACCGCACGAAGCATACAAGTAATTTTTAGTGCCGAACAATACAGTCGGGTAGATGTCTCTTCAGTGGCCCAGGATTTTTCAGAAAACGCTTAGACGATTTAGCTGTGGTTTCATTTTGGACCGTTTACTTACACATTCGTAGAAGCATCAAATGTTTCTTTGCCTCATTACAAGGGCTGTACACCCTGAGGGTTTATATACGTGAGACGTTTTATTGCAATTCACGGTACAACGGTTGCCGTTTTGTTGGAATTGTATCAGTGGTGATAAAAAAAGTTCCACACAAATCGTATCGCTGGCAGTAAAAGAAAACTAAAACAACATATTTGCCTTAAAAAGCTGGATGCGAATTTTTTGCACCAGATGCATCCCATGTCAGCAGTTACTGCGGCGCCTCAAGAAGAATATCACTTGATTCAGTAAGGAATTTGGATATACAAGCTTTTACGCGATAGTGTATGTTCAAATTTAACCATCAAACAGTCGAATCATTGAAAGTAGTATTGAAAGGCACTGTTGCCATCTTTTTGAATTTTCGAAAATCCTAGACCCTCGAGAAAACCCTCGAGAAAATCCTAGATCCGCCTCTGCTAAGTAATAATAACTTTTCAGTGTTTTCGTTCCGTGAAGGGGCGGATATGGAATTTTCTCGACGGGGAGGGAGGGGTTTTTCAAACATTTTCAAAAATTTTGTCCAATTTTTTTAGTTCAATCAAATTGATTTCCCGAGTGCTCCCAGAACACTGTCTCTATTTTGATCAAAAACTTAGCGCCGGAAGCAAAATTTTGAAAAAACTTGTCAAAAATGCCGTTGGAAATATTTTCTTTCGGCGCGCGCTCGTCTTCAAACTTAGTATATATTGGCGCCAAAGGCAATTTCAGAAAAAAATTTAGGTTCGGTCGGCCTAAAATGGATGTCATAGACCAAAGGGGGGACCTTTTGGGTGGTGAAGGGGTCGAAGCCTTAACTAAAGCGTCCTTAACACCCCGCCCTCCCCCGCCCCCTTCTAAATTCGGCCCCTGAAAACCAGTTTAACGCAACACTGGTCAAAAACCGTCATCACTCAAGCATATAGCTGGCCCAGAATCCCACGCTAAGCAATTATATCAAGGAATGAATTGCATTGATTTCCTGATGGCGCTGCAAAGTTCACGCCACATCCTGCCTTAATTTTTTTTGGTGGGTCCAGACCTTCATCAAGACACTTTTTGTACTTTCGCGATTCTAACAACACAAGTGCATCTTCTCTGCAGTTACAGAATAATGCTCCATCAGGTGGGATTTCTTGTCAGCGATTAAATTTCGCTTCTTTTTTGCCTGGAGCGTCGCTCATCGCACGTAAGATCTCTAACTGCCGCTCGACATGTATTCGGCGCATGTGATTAGCTGGACGAGTAAGAGTTTTACTCTGCATAAACAACCAAGTGGGGACAGTGAAATCCTTCTTCATCTGACATGTCACCAAAGCTGTTTGAACCATTGCATAGTTTTTCAGTGGTTACGATTAGTTTTCTGTTTTGAAACGTGAAGGTGTTCGGATGTCGTGAAATGAAGTTGGATCTTGTCAAAGATGTCATCGCAGTCATTTTTTTGTCAAAGATGTCATCGCATGTCATCAAACAGTCGAATTCTAGAAAGTAGTATTGAAAGGCACCGTTGTCATCTTTTTAAATTTTCGAAAATCCTAGACCCTCGAGAAAACCCTCGAGAAAATCTTAGATCCGCCTCTGCTAAGTAATAATAACTTTTCAGTCTTTTCGTTCCGTGAAGGGGTGGATCTGGAAATTTTTTCTCGACGGGAAGAGAGGGGTTTTTCAAACATTGTCAAAAATTTTGTCCAATTTTTTTAGTTCAATCAAATTGATTTCCCGAGTGCTCCCAGAACACTGTCTCTATTTTGATCAAAAACTTAGCGCCGGAAGCAAAATTTTGAAAAAACTTGTCAAAATGCCGTTGGAAATATTTTCTTTCGGCGCGCGCTCGTCTTCAAACTTAGTATATATTGGCGCCAAAGGCAATTTCAGAAAAAAGTTTAGGTTCGGTTGGCCTAAAATGGATGTTATAGACCAAAGGGGGGACCTTTTGGGTGGTGAAGGGGTCGAAGCCTTAACTGAAGCGTCCTTAACACCCCGCCCTCCCCCGCCCCCTCCTAAATTCGGCCCCTGAATACCAGTTTAACGCAACACTGGTAAAAAATCATCATTATCACTCAAGCAGATAGCTGGCCCAGAATCCCCCGCTAAGCAATTATATCAAGGAATGAATCGCATGAGCTTCATAATTAACCTAAATTGTGCTTTATTGTAGCTGCATTATTACTGAGGCCCACCGAATGCCATAGTGTAACATATGCCTCAAGCGCAAAGCAAGCATTTTTGAACCCTTAAAGCATTTTTGAACCAGTAATTTTCAAAACAACTGGAATCCTTATTTTTTTGTCCATTATTACCGCTCTACACCTCGAGATTGCTATGTGCATGTGCATTGTGTGATGTGCATTATTTTGCAAGGATGTACAACGGTTACCATCTGGTCCGATCACAATCTGGCACGATACGAATTTAGTGCTCTATAAAATTACTCCCGCCTGATCAAAATACCATCCATACCTATGCACTGAAAAACTGAAGCTTGCTCAATGGCCCGTTGGGCGATTTCAACCAAAGCGAGCATATCAAGGATGGATTGTATACAACTAACAACCATGTTATCCAAAATTCAGTTGAAGGAAATGCGGGGGGGGGGGGGGATTATCGCACAAAGAAAAGCGCGAGATCGAGAATCCCACTTATGTCACCCATTTAAACCAACGGGACATGCAGGAACGACATTGTGCTCTGAAACTATTCAGGAACACAGTGATATAATATTAAACTCTCCCTAGAATGTGAGAGATTTAGCACTATAAATCCTTAGAATTTTCAAACTTTTTTGGATGGAACCTCTGTACCGTGAAACCTTTTCAAACTACTAAACGCTTTGGCTTAAACTATAATAGCGCCATTTAGAAATCATTTTTTGTGGTGATTTTAATATTCATTTTTTAACAAAAACCAAAAATCTCTCTCAATCGATCAATTTTATAAGCAAATGGGAACGATCTTTTCTTGCAAAATCAAAAATAAGCAACCTGAGAAGCCAGGATGAGTAAACCGTGATCCAATTTTTTTTCCAATTTAAGAAGATTAATAACCATGTTCAAAACGTCTGTAAATATTTACTATGGGGTAAGATTTTGAATACAACATCACAAATCTGTGAAACTGAACCATTTAATTCCAAAGTTTCACCGTGGTATAAACTTGAACCGGGATTTTTTTTGAAACACGAATCACATGAAAGTTTATATTGTTGAAACCAAAGTTCAAAAAAAATGAGCTGCTATCAATTTTTTATTGTTAAACAAAAAGATCAGCATCAACTTTGAATCCTTTTTACCCAAAAACGTCAAAACAAGAAAAACCTTGAAGTAAAGGGCAGACAATAAAGTAAAACTTGCAGCGTCGCAAGTACAAAAGTTAAGGAAATCTTTTTTCAACAGGAATCAACGGGTCAGAGGAAAGTTTGAATCTTGAACCAATTTAGTTTGTAAAATGCTGAACCAGAAAAAGAAAAAATTTTGTTTTTCAAAACAAGCTACAATTGGAACCCAAAAGTCACACATGAAAAACTTGTGTCTTCACAAAAATTTGTGACATCTCCCAGCAAAAACAACGACTTGGAAGAAAACACGTGGATAAATTTAACGACTTATTTGCAGATATTAGTGAAAAATGATCAGTAATTTCAATAAATAGAAGGAATCAAAAGTCAGTATCACTTTATTGTTTAGTATTTGGCAGACCAAAAAGAAATTGAAATATCTAACATATTCGAATCGTTAAAACCCATGTTCACTCTAAATAAGTATAGTTTTGATCACTTTCGCCTTCAATCCAGTTTTGCTCCCAGGTTTGAATAGAGTTTTATGTCCGACTAAACAATATTTTCCAACTTATTCTAAAAATCAAAAAAAAATAATTTTCTTCACAAAAAGGTTATGAACTGGACTATTCAAATTAAAGGCCATTTTGTCTTTTACTATTTTTAGGTAACTTTTTTGAGCGGATCATTGTTAGTCGAGTGATGAGTATCTCATATTGTATCAAATTTCACAGAATTTTAGTTTAGATTTACTTCAAAAAGAAGCACAATCTTTGCTTTTTTGATCATTATAGAAAAAGCGCGTCAAGACCAAAATAACACAGTGCGCTTTTTTTGATCTTAACAGATATTGATACAGATAAACACACGCGTATATTAGAACAAAATGACTCAAATGGGTTTTGAGGACCTGTTTTGGACCTTTTGAAATGCTATTTGAAAAACGAGAACCTTGCTACTCATGCCAAGCGATCTTGAAAAAAAAACATAATTTTTGGAGTTCTACAGGGATTCATATTAGGCACGCTTCTCTTCATCTTTTATATAATTAAGTTTTAACTTGGAGGAAAAAGTGAAAGAAAATTTATCTTAAATGCAGACGATACTGTCATAAAAACAAAAACAAAAACAAATTTCGGTGAACTAACCGGTAAACACCAAAATTTTTTTCTCAAAGCAGCATGTTGCCGGCAAACAAAAATCAAATTGATTTTTATGGAATTCAAAAAAAAACAATGGTACTGTATAAAAAGAGGAACCTCAAATTCAATCGTAAATAGAACTAAGCAGTTTTCGAAGTGAAACAATCTTACCGTTACTGAGGATTTCATACTGATACTAAGCTTACCTTCATTGATCATATTACAAAAATTGTTATGTCAAAGTTTTGTATTAAAGATTGAGATGAGAAAATTTTTAGTAAAAGTCACATACAAAGAACATATAACGCTTGTGTGAATTTTTTTAAAAGTATTTCGCCGGGTTCTTTGGCTGATACGTCAATAGACAGAATTAAGTTACAAACAATTTAACTTAAAAAAGAACGGCTCGTGAAAATTATTTGTTTCAAAAATTTTTTATGACACCATAGATACCATAACTAGGCAGATACCTGTGCATACAAAGGGTAACAAAAACTAATTCAATAATTGTTAGAATTAGAAAAAATAGTGCACCACATAGCTTTGCTAATATTTTGTTGAGTAACTATCGATAGTTTATAGTTTAAACAAACGGAAGTCATTTAGGAATTAGAACCGCCTAAAGAGTAGTAACCTTAGGACCGCACGAAGCATACAAGTATTTTTTAGTGCCGAACAATACAGTCGGGTAGATGTCTCTTCAGTGGCCCAGGATTTTTCAGAAAACGCTTAAACTATTTAGCTGTGGTTTCATTTTGGACCGTTTACTTACACATTCGTAGAAGCATCAAATGTTTCTTTGCTTCATTACCAGGGCTGTTCACCCTGAGGGTTTATATACGTGAGACGTTTTATTGCAATTCACGGTACAACGGTTGCTGTTTTGTTGGAATTGTATCAGTGGTGATAAAAAAAAGTTCCACACAAATCGTATCGTTGGCAGTAAAATAAAACTAAAACAACATATTTGCCTCCGTTTTTGCACCTAAAAAAAGCTAAATGGAAGTTCTTTGCGCCAGATGCATCCCATGTCAGCAGTTCATGCGGCGCCTCAATTGAAGTGTTGGGCGCATGATCTACGATATTCCAAGCAGTAGTCAAGCACTGAAGAGCCGTAAACATTTTTTGTCGACAACAATAAAAAAAATCGTACGAGCGATTTCGCACACTAATTCTATTTGTGCTCGTTGGCAACGCCTACAGTTTCCGTAGCTGAAAAAGCCAGTGAATTGTCACACGCAATCTGATGTAACTCCTAACTAGTGATATTGTTTGGGTGATTTTACCTGTTGGTCCTCGCGGTGTTTAATTCCTCACCCGAATCATTGAGCTTAAAACATGAGAATACGGCTGTGCACGATCCACCCTTAATATGATCACTGCGAGCTTCATTTCTATAATACTCGGCTCAATTGTTATAGACCCCAAATTGAGATGGCCCTATTGTCGGAGGACATGAATATGCCCTTACAAAACAACCGATTTCAAGTTTTTTGCCGACTTTGGTTCAAGCTTGATTAAGCTAACCGCAGAAAAAAAAACAGTTTACCTCAAGTACTAGGTACTGTTCTGTTGAAAGTTTATATCGAGTGTTAACTCGTATATTACTGTTTTAATAGCCGAGAAAAAGCGAAAACTGTATAATATGTGTTCGTTTTCCAAAATAGAATCTGGAGTCTGCTCAATTTCTTCTTTTTCATTTGTTTGTAATTTTTTTTATCATTCTTGGTTTCCTGAGAAAAGTGCGCATAATAGTAACATGAAAAAGCATGAATTGTAAATATAACTATTCTCATTAACCAAACAAAGAAATATGAGAATCAAAGAGTGACTTTTATTGAGTATATTTTACAAAGTTCCTTTAAGAAACTTCCAAAACCTTACTGTTTACAAGCTCATAGTTAAGATTACATTTGTTATTACCAACTTCCTTCCTAAATCAAATCGAGTCTCGAAAGAAATTGCAGACTGAATAAGTATGATGCAATAAAATTGATTCCTTGAGCAGAAATTTTTGACAAAGAGAGACCACTCTCTTAAATTAAATCATGGACTTATTGCAATTCGAGAAAAAATCGAGGAACAATTAGTAGTAAATAAAAAACAAAGCGGAAATTGCCTTCAATTTTGTTAAGATGATAGTTTTAACCTTGACTTAGAGGTAAATACTTCAAATGATCCAGAAAGGAATTTGGATATACAAGCTTTTACTCGATAGTGTATGTTCCAATTTAATCGAGCTCTCGCTGAAGGTTATAGAAAAAGAAACATTAGATCCAAAATAACTAAGAAAACTTATATATTCACACCATGAACAAGTCACACGCTTTCTGGCAGCAATCGCAGTTTTAGCATGAAATATTCATAAGTTTAAATCATTCCAGGAACATCAAATGCCATGGAAATTGTCAAGCCACTTCGTAAAATAAAGTATAGAAGACTCTATCTGTCAAACTTATGCAATCAAATATATCAAAATCGGGTATTTTTGGACCCTGAACGCTGTTTTTAGTAAGACTGGTTGCTTTTTATTCTGCCCAACACGCGATCTCTATCAACACTGATTATATTCTTTTATTTTTTTCCGATCATTCTATCGAACTGCATGTCGTGTACTTCATTTTTTTCTGTATCTATATCTTCCAGACTCATTCTCAGTTCAGTTTGCTGGGGTATAATTTTGACCTTAAGAAGAGTTTCGTCGTCGATCTTCCATTTAACATCTCCTATCATCGTCAGCGAGAACCTATAAATGAAACCAGGGGCGGATCTCGGACTTTCTCGAGGGGGGGCGGATTTTCAAAAAATTTTTGAAATTTTTGTCGACCTTTTTTTTCCAGCTCTCCCAAAGCACTGTTTTGTTACTGATTTGGCCAAAATTTGGGTCGGCAGCGGGTCGAATCCCTGAGGAAGGGAGCGTCCCCCCCCCCAAAAAAAAATCCGCCCCTGAATGAAACCAAAAATGGCACTCATTCAAAATATGGCCTCATTACAAACTTCGTTTAGAAGTATGACCCCAAAACTTCTTTTATTGTTCCAGAAACAAGTCTTTCCAATCCATTTTTAAATTAACGTAAATAGCTGATTGTTGGTAATTAAACAGGAATCGAATCAGAAAATTGTACATACGGCACAGGTCAAGGTCCGCGAATGGAGGAAACACTTTGTAAGTCACACCGCATACCGTTTTTACATCAAAACATTCAGTCAAACCGCGGGTTATAATCGCGCCGTTCAGTCTTTTCTTAACCCGCGCCGCCAAAATTTTTTCCTAAGTCACGCCACCAAAATATTCTCTTAAGTTAACGGGTGTCACCAGCTTTTTTTGAGTCACGCCGCTATTTCTTTCTTAGTCACCCTAGAGTTTTGAAAACAGCACAGCGAGACTTTAAAATTCTGACTGAGTCGAGCATTTTAAGATGATAGGAAAGGATCGTAGACAAAAATCGAGAACCGATACTGCGCAGAAAAGTTTGATTGAGAAACATTATTAAATAAACAAGAAAATTGACCTATAACTATACTTAAAAAAAACGAAAATAAAACATCTGTAAGTATGAATACGATTTTATCTTAAAAACTAAGGACAATAAAGCATGCGATATTTTTCAGTCACGTTACGGCTTCTAAGATACAGGATGTAACGTCGTGCCGCAAAAACCTTTCCTTAAACCACATGGCAAAATTTTATCTTAAGTCACGCTGCAGCTCAAAGTCTATTTTGAATCGCGCCGCCGAAGTATTTTCTAAAGTCGCACCACCAGTCTTTTCTATACTGGGACCGCCAGTTTTTTCTGAAGTCGCACTGCCAGTTTTTTTTCCTAAATTGCGCGGCCAAAGTTTTTGTTAAGCCGCGCCACTAGAGTGAACTGCATTTAAAGATTCGCCGAGAGAGTCCATGCATTAGGTTTTACTCAGTATTTTAAGAAAAAAACACTATTTTTTTGAATATGGCTAGAAAATAAAGTCTATATGCTTAGAAAATTAACTACAAAAAAAACTTAGTGGTTCAAAATTGGCATCTTTTTTTGACAAAACAAAATTTATCTTATCATGCGAAAACATGAAAATAATAAATTTTGATTCTTACAAAATTCATAGTCACTTTTGATTTCTCTGTACAAAAAATCTGCCATGACTACGTTATTACAGAAATATACAAATTTTGGCATCCAAGTTTTTTCGGAAATTGTTTTTTTTTCTAAATCATAGAACAGATTTTGCAACAAAAAACTCTCCCCAGAAATTTGAAGATTTTAGTTCGGGAAGTATTTCTAGCCATGTAAAAGAATACTTATTATACATTTTTCATCTACAAAAACTGTTTAATAAGCAGTTTTCTTTACACTCAATGTATGACATTGTATGATGAGCAATTTTCTTGTATGAAGTTGTATGACAAGCATTTTTGTGCATGGAGATCAAACCGGGCGATTTGGTTTTTATTTTGATGACTAGAAGAACAACACCATTGACTAGAAGAAATATTTTTAGTCAATCAGCCGGAAACCTATGCCGGAAGTTTAGCTTTTAGGCAGACAAGTGCTCATCGAACTAGATCCCTTTAAACTATGACCAACTAGCATGCTCAAATTGCAAACCGCAGCGCTAAAATTGTATCTTGTTGCGCCACTAAAAATATTATGACTTTTTTTTCAATTAATCACTGGGAAAATTTTTAATGTGAAGTTCTATATGGTGTACGAAGAACATCGTCGAAAATTTTTTTTTTTCAATCCTAGCATTTTTCTAGAAATAAGTTTTGTGACGGGATAAAAGTTCCATATTCAGCAGAAAAATGATGTCAAATGTTCAAGCTTCGAAGTATGCCATATCTCTACATGTATAGTTCCATCACTATGATCATTAAGAACTTCAACTCATTCCCGTATTTTTGCGTGAGATAGTTATAGGATGTGTTACGCTGAAAATAAAATACCTGTAGAAGGTAGATATATCTTCGGGGCAAACAGGCGGCTTGCAAATCAGGTCGACACAAACGTTGGTTTCTATAAAAAAGAAATGATATTCGCGTAAAGATTACTTGAATAAATGTAGCTATTTCTCAAAACTTCCAAACTATCTAAAACAAATATTTTAAGCAAAACATTGAAACTCGTATATGAGTTGAATCACAAAACCTCCACCCAGTGGCGTGCGCAGAAGTTTTTCAAGGGGGGGGGGGGGGGGGGGTTCGCGGTTTTTCAAAAAAAAATTGAAAATTTTGTGCAGCTTTTTTGTAGGTCGATCAATTTGATTTTCCGAGCTCTGCGAATATTCTCTGCACCCCAGGCAAATTTTGCAAATTTTGATCGCTTTTAAAAAAGTTTGACCAAAAAACAATTTAGCAACCAGAAAAATTTAACAACCAGAAATGAGGGAGAAGGGGGAGGTTAGGTGGTCGCAGTGATCGCCACCCCTTCTCGGCACGATACTGAGTGTATCCCGTGTGACTCAAACTAAATTTAAATTGAATACTTTTGACTGACAAAAAAAATGGACAATTGAGGCAGTTTTGAAAAGTTTTGACTTCAACCAATTTAGTACCAACTAATAAAAGGGCTTCCCTGCAGATAGCCAGGGGTTCGATTATCTGAAAAGGGGTAATTCCCTTCCTTCATACGATATCCGTACAACGTGAGGCGTCAGTTTGTCAATTGGTCGAAAAAAAAACTGTCAAAGCTGTCCGCTCAAATGGTCTTTTACGACCATTTGTCGAATTGTCACCCCAAGTTGGACCTCTGGTTTTTGGCTGTAAAGTTGGATTAAGTAATTGGAAGTAAAAACATAGAAGCAAATATGAAGTGGAGTTTGAGGAGAGCTGGCATTTTTTTCGGTGGATAGCGAAAACTTCAGAGCCGGTTTCTTTGTCACTCCAACTATGAATTAAAAAACCTGATTTATCGAGTAATCAGCTTCAATGATGATTAACACACTCGCAAATAAAAACTGACAGTATTTCATAAAAAATACTCTTTACATGGGTGATAATCTAACGAACTTTGTTTTAGGTAAAACAATTGTAGCCAGAAATATTTGAATTCACTTCTGATGTTCATATCTTCTACTGCAGACTTGCGCCGTAAAATAACTATCACATAAACATAAGAGACCAGGGGCGGATTTAGGGGGGGGGCGGACACCCTCCCCCTCCTCAGAGATTCGACCCCCTGCCGACCCAAAGGGTCCCTCTTTGGTACTTTTTAAGAAATTCATTTTTGGCCGACCGACCTTTAAATTTTTCTAAAGGCGCCTTTGGCTCCAATATATACTAATTTTGAGGGGGGAGCGCGCGCTGAAAAAAAAACGTAATTTTTTGGTCAAAATTTTCCAAAAAGTGCCTAAAATTGCCTTTTTTAGACTTTTTTCAAAATTTTGCCTGCGGTGCACAAAATTTGGACAATACAGGGACTGCTTAGGGAGAGCTCGAAAAATCACAATTCGGTCGACCTAAAATAAAGGTCGACAAATTTTCGAAAACTTTTTGAAAATCCGCCCTCCTCGAGAAAATCCTAGATCCGCCCCTGTAACAGACCATAAAAGTTTACCTTAATATACAATTCAAGTTTATTCTAGCACAGTACCACGTTCCCTTCAAGGCAGCATTTTTTAAAACTAGTTTACATATGTAATTTTGAGAATAACGATAGATTTCACTCAGAACTTTTTGTTTGAGTTCTGATGTAAGCTGCAATATTTATGAAATGATTAATTTCAAATCTCAATTAGCTCAATTAGCTAGCTATGGTACCACCAGACAACTTTACAAGAGTCGCATACCCATAATTCCTCCAGAAAAAGTGCCGCTTTAGAACTCCCAGCCTGGCTTTCATAGGACGCTGATTTCTAATCTTGAATTTGACTAATTTTTCCCTGTATTCAGCCAGCGCTGCTTGCAATACGCCTCCCCCTGACAATTCTTCCTACTGGGTGTTTTATTGGGCCTCCAAGTTTTAGCCGTTCTTTACTCTTTTCTGTCGGCGGAACTACTTCGGACCCCCTGATCTTCCATGCTCGAGTCATCTGACGCACACGTCATTCCACGTCTTTCTCTATTTTATTTGCGTTCCTCTTTTGGGTTTCGTAAGCTGTCGTCTGAGTTTCTTCTCTCCTCGCTTCTCGTACGATGAGTTTTCGTTTTTCTGATTTTTTCCGTATGACTTCCTTTTGAGTTTTGAGAGTAGCTGCTAATTTTGGCCTTCTGTGTTAAATTTTGAGCATTTCATTTTCTTTTGACATGACGTTCGTTTGGCTCTGTTGAAAAAGTTCGTTTGGAATTTCTGTATCAGCTTGCTCGAGCTGTTGGCGCAATCATTCCTCTCCATCCAATTCAATTTCCTCTAGTTGTTCCTGTTTTCTTGCTTTGAAAATATTTCTCGCTGGCTCCGCATTTGGGCTTTTGCGAGATCCTTGCGTTGTTTCGTTGAACAAATTCGGTTTTCGTTTAAGCACCACCATAACTCGTTCCACCAGTTGGTTTGAAAGTAGAGTCTGTTTGGGACGCTATTCTCCCTTTCAGAGGTTTGGTGAGTAGTTTTTCATCATTTTCTGTTCTCATCTGCCGTAGTGTCATCATCTAGGAGAGTTTGGTTGTATATTTTCTTTGTCTTCGATGAGCCATCTCTATCAAGAGTATATCAGTTCTTCCTTGAAATCTGAATTTGATTATCAAGTGAGATCTTCGATTCGGTTGATGTCATTTTCTGGCACTTCTCGTGGTTCCTCATTCCATTTCGCGTTTGCTTCCAGTAGATTCTTGAGCGCTTTCATTCAATCAATCTTCTTATCTCGCTGTGGACAATTATTGTTAAAAATGGCAATTTTGTCCCGACTCGAAGTTCCTTTTCTGACGGTTTTGGGTTTTTTTGACTGGTCAATCGTTCGTTTGAGTTGAGATGCCAACATGTCGGATCGGTTCAAGTATTTTTTAGCTGAACGACCATTTTTTCTATATAATTTTGCCCCCAATTTTCTGAACTTCGTTTATCGCTAGTCTCCCAAAAAGTGCTTGGAATGGCGATACTCAAAATGATTTTTGTTTCTTCTATCTGAGATACCGAACGATCGTAGTGAGACAAATTTTTATTGAGTTTTTTTGTTTTTGTCGAGTAACATCAAACCAAGTTTTCACTTTAAAACCTAAGTTGATTGTTTGACTAATTCGCACCCTCTGTGGTCCTCAACTATCCCCAATTTTGCAGAATTTTATATTCGGAACTAGATTTTTGGAACTAGACAGATTGTTATCTTCGAATCTTCAGAAATATTTGAGCTTAACCGTTTCTGGTATACAGTTAGTGTCTGTATATTTTCATAGAAGTTTCACCGTTACTTTTCTACTAGTTGATTTAATGGTTTTTACCGACGGAATACTCGAAAATTGGTCTATAGCTACCAGCAGGTGTAATATTTCTCCTGATGGTTTCTTAACGAGCACGCATAATCTAGTTGTAGTTCTTGACCCGGCAGCGTCAGCAGTGGTAAAAGTTTTGCGTCGTCTTTTGAGATTAGGTAATTAGCGTTCTTACGCTACCTAGTGCAGCTCTACAATCCTCTGCAAGGTTTACTGTGTGTTTGTGCATGTGGGCGACCACAGGTATTGCGACACGCCCAACAATACTTCCTGGTCTGGATTCCCTTTAAGTGTTCGTTTCATGACAGCGGGATGTAGCTGCATTGAGACCGCAAGACGCTTGTCGACCAACATGAAGTTGACGATAACTGCCAACTGGTTCCAGAGTGGGTTTGTGTATGGTCCCATGAGTTCAAACCCCTGGTTGTCACCTCTTTCAACCACTATTCTAAGTGTTTCCATCCACGCGTCTTCAGAGCTGAGTTCCACTAGTAGACTTTTGCCGAACATTCTCGAAAGATTTGAAATGCTTTCTTCTCCCAGCTGCTCCAACAGCCGAAAGTTATCCTTCCAAATTAAGTAGCTAATTCGGCGTGGTGGTTCTTTGAGGTTAATTTCATCAGTGTCCATTTCGCTTTCTTCAGTGATAGTGAGATGGACTCCCATCACTTGGATTGGGTCTTGGGTGGGAGTCTCCGATTTGGCCTGAATTTCTCCGAATGAAATTTCTTCTATAGTAGCCTCTAGTTCGCGGTCATTACTGGGTATTTGGCTAGATCCCTCAAATAATTTTCAGAATTACAGCAGTTGGTTGCCCGCTTCTCTTTCATCTTCGTTGGATAGGTTCATTTGTTTTTGCATTATGGTTGTCTCGTTTCACTCTCCGAGCTACCCTGAATCTTAATGCTTCCTCTGATTTTTTTGTGTTCTTTGGAGGGTTTCAGTCTCAAGGACCTCTTCCAGCCTGGCTCCATCAAGCTTTTGTCACTTCTCTCTCTCCTCCATTTTTTTGGATGCGTCCGACCGAAAATCATAATTTTTGTGTTCTTTGCTGAATTTCCGTTTGAATCCTTTTTATCTTTTTTTATTGATTTCTTGCCACCTAAGTTCCGAGTTTAAAATGTATGAAATTTTTCATTTGCCATCAAGAGCTATTGTTTTGCAGTTTTGTAGATCGATTTAATTCGTTCCGGTCGCGCTCCATACGTTTTTGACCAATTTGGTAGCTCTAGCCCCTGTTGGATGACGTGTTGAGTACTTCACTTGTTCCCAACCTTCTAGATTGTTCTGAAAAGTTTTCGTTCCGGTTGACCAAAACAATTTCTGCTCGCCTACAGCTCATGCAGTCATCTACTCTGTGAAAGGCATCAATTGCCCTAACTACAAAATTTTTGTCTAGTTTGGATTCGATCCACGGGTCCACACTTGGTTGACCGGATAGATAACTTAATATCCCCATATTCTTGCTCGGATTGTCAACGGTTTTAAACTGATAGTGCTACAACCTATCTAAACAACGGTTCAGTTAAGAAGATTATCTTTCTTACTTGACCTATTTCCGTCCGGCGCCGAGGTTAGGGATTTATGATCAGTTGCAATAGTATTTTTTAAGTCGAGGAGAAATTGTAATTACCTACAGCGCAAAAAACAGTATCAAGTACCTATATACAGCATTCGTTCGTCGAAAATTTTGTTCGTCGTTTCAATTCGTTCGTCGAATATTTCGTTTCTTTCTGGTGTTTGGAAATCAGGAGACGAATCATATTGGTACCCATTCCTTCTCTTTTTTGTTCTAAAGAGTTCTTAGTCCAGTACAGCCAAAAAAACTTGATTCCTGTTTTTTGTGTCGTAATATTGTACTTGACAATTTTTTTCAACTGCTAACTTATTGTTTTCAAAGATAACTAAGAGTTAGTCTCCCCATTTGAAATTTCTCACGGGACGTTTCATTTTTAAAATTTTTCTTTTGGTTTTCTTCTTTTAGTAGCGGTCTTTGTTTTTCATTTTGACTCGTAGCGTTTAGTAAAAACTTAGAAAGATGATTTAAACTACTTAAAAACGACAGGAGTTTTTTTGAATGTTCTTGCGTGGCTGAATTTTGACATAGCTTAAATTTTTGTGATTTTTGATGAAACCGCCGATATTGATAGGCGGTGACTCAACTAACCTACTTCGGTTTTAAAAAATTTTGCCTTGCGAAATCTTAAATGTTGAGTTTTCTCCAGTTGGAATTTTTCATATTTTTGCTAACAAGTTTATCCATGGTTTTTTGGAGTTTGGCCGGCAGGTCCGCTGAAGTTTAAAAACCCGTTAAGAATCTAAAGAATCCCGTTGTGTTACCACTTCCTGTGTTCAAATTACTAACTAACAATTTGAACATTTTTAACTAAAAGTATGCAAATTTCAAGTCCAGTACAGTAAAGCATAACAAACCGATTTTCTCTTCAGAAAAAATTTGGCTCACAACGTCGAACAGTCTGTCAATATTTGCCTTTTTTTTTTGTTGTTGAACGATTGCCGGTTCATTGATTTGGCATCTAATGCGAAAGTGATCGAATCATTTTTTTCAAGCAATGAGATGAAGCAGTCATGGTTACACTTGTTTAATTTCTCGATGTGTCCCTCCGGTAACAGTTTTTGTCAATACAATTTGAATTTTAACCTGAATTGTGAAAACGAATTCTCCTCCTTTTTTCTTGAATTGGGCAAAAGCGATATTTGAACTTCGAAATAACTATATGAGCTACCCTGTCGTTATAACAGTTGTTGAAGTTTTATTGAAACATTTTATCTCCATTTTTTCTACTGTTTTTATAGTATTACATAAAAACTGGACGACTCCTTTGTGGCTGGCCGTTGTGTGGTAGAGAGATACCTATTTGACCCTGCAATTTAAGTCCCAACATGCATCTGTTTTTTCTTTCTGAGACAAAAAAAATTTCACCGTTCATCTCCCACCAAGCCTGCCGATATTTAATATGTTTTCAATGATCTCAGAACGATAATCGGTTGCTTGTTGTAATCGTCATAATTTGCTGCCACATTGAGCTTTTCCGCTTGGCTAAGCCTTGATTTTCGGAATTTATCGCTAACCTTTTTTGTTGTCGCCTAGTTGAGAAACGAAACTGAGCTGCCCGTGTCTACTGTTAGTTGAATTGTCCAATTTTCTAACAGCATTATTGCCTTCAGCGACTTCATTTTATTGGTTTTTGACCTCTTCATTCCTAGACTAGTTAACGGTATGATCGCAAGTTTTTCTTGCGCGTATTTTGAGATTCTTTCTCTACCTTAGATGTTTGATTTAACTGACATAAACTCAAGTTCGTCACAAAAATCAAAATCTACAAATTGAAGATTCATTTTTCATCTGACCTTTCCGAACCTTCAGTTACTTGCTATGATCTACACATGTTTGAAAGTGACTTTGTTTGTTGCAGTTTTTGCATGTCTTCCCCATCGCTGGACAGCTTTTCAAGTACCCTTCTACGAAATCCTTACTGCGTCTGTTACACGGTTTTTTCTGCGTAATTGAAATCGTGTTTCTGTAATTGCTTTGCTTTTTGTTGGAATCCAGTTTTTAGGGCTTTATTTTTCTTCGGTTTGAATTTCCTACTGCCAAGTTAGGTTTTTGTTTGAATGTGGTACCCGTATTCGAAGTAGTTGTTGCTCCTGCAGGTGCTATCGCGTTTATTTTTTGAAATTCCTTTGTTGTCTGTTTACTTTCTTCAAACTTGATAGCCCTGGTGAGCCTCTCCTCTGGTGAAAGAGTGTGAAATGTTAACCTATCTTGAACTGTAATGTTTCTCATATTGGAAATGAACAGATCACGTACTATCTCGTCCTTATGTGAGCGTTTCTTGCCAGCTTATTGGTCGTGTTAACTCGCTTGATTACACAAAGTCAAATTTTTAGGAGTTGATATTGACCAACTTAGATACACATTCTGTCAAATTTTTCTTATCGAAAAAATATTGGAGACAAAATAAAGGTCAATTGGGTTTTGCCTTGATATGCGAGCTTCCTCGCTTTACCAAACTTATCTTGTTTCTATACTGCTGCAATGCTAAAGAAAAAGAACCGATATTGACCAACTTAGATACACAGTCTGTCAAATTTTTCTTATCGAAAAAACATTGGTTGATATTCTGTTAAATAAAGGTGTAGCTTACCCTCCTCTATATATCCAGATATAATTGTTTCACAAAGTGTATCGTTAGCTGGTAATGGGCTCTTGAATTCGCTGCAAAACAGTATTTGTTTTTAATTATATATTACTGAATGAAACTATTTGGGTCTCTAGAAATGTGTTCCAACTAACGCAAGAACGCTTTCATCTGCGCTCAGTTCTCCACCTCCTCCGCTGTCCGTAAAAACACACAACCTAAAGAGCAGAAAACTCTGACAAAATTATACAATTGCAATTGCCATTTACTCAAAAGTTCTGGCTTTTTTGCTATAAGAATAAGGAAAACTTTGAAAAATCCTACTTGATTGTTCTGTTTGACTTCTTTAAGAATTCAGCATCCAGCACTGTAAACATCTTCAGAGGTCCATAATAGTCGGTAGCAGAATTAAGCAGCTGAACCTGAAAAAGTGAACAGTGTTAGTATTACTTTTTCACTTTTCATAAACCAACATACAAATTCTTTGCCTTTTGCAGAAAAAGGGATTTTTTTGCTGCTTCCTTCCACAGTAAAATAGCCGAGGTTGGCTCAAAGTCGCAAAGTCACCCTAAAATGGCTTCCGTAAACCCAATTTGAGAAAAAGGAGGGAGTTGGAAAGAGCCCAATATTATCAGTAACATTCCATCAATCCATCAAACCAAAACTAGGCTCGCGAAGTCGAGCTGAAGATTCGCGTTAATCTACCCACTCATAATAACAGTGGCATTTCTTACATGAATTTTATGATTTATCTGGCTACCGTCCAAAATAGAAACAAAGTATTTGGGGGGAACAGTCGAATCATACTGAGTCGCCTCTAACTCGTCTCCCACAAGGATCGGACCCATTACTTCACTTCCGGTACCATCAAAGAACCTGACTCTGTCATATTGCCCGGCTCCGTCAACTTGCAGCACGATTGGAAGAATATTAGGACACAATTTGAGATTACCAGAATGGGTGACATCGAAGTGGCCTGTAATCAAAAATGTGTCGAATGTTACATGCTTCTTCCCTAGCTGAAAAATTTCGACCTTCCTCTTCGTAGTCCCTAACCTATATGTATAGCCTCAGATTCGGTATAATAATGCTTGCTTGCCCCGAAAACGGTTTTTCAAATTTAAATACACTGCATTTATTATAACTGAATCTGCTTGGTTGATGAGAGATTGTTTGATGCCCTAAACTGCTCCTTTTATGCTCAAAAATCTTTCCATCTTAAGCGTGCTTCCCATTGTTGTTGTAAAATGTCTGAGAGAAAGGCTTCGTCGAAAATATGTATCTAAAACCAGTAAAAATGAGGAACATGCCAGTTGGCTTCGAAATTGCTTCGATAATCTCCGTGGGAGACAACTTCTCAGAAACCGAAATAAAGATATGTTTCTTTCATTTTCCTCAGGACGTTTACCGAAAGATCCTTGAATTCGGTTATGCCGCTCAGCATCGAGAGGACAAAGATTTCAACTTATACGCCTCTTAGCTGCGCTTGCTTTTGCACCGCCACTGCATGTAGAAGAGTCATAAAAGTCGTGATCCATAGCTAGCAAATGCCAGAGGGCATCGAAAACTTATTTGAGGATACTTTCGTCGTAAGGGAAAGTGAAACGCTTCACGAAAGAAGGCCAGATTCCGTAGAGCTAAGTGGAGTGTCTATTTCTGTACAATTGACTTCGCGGATTTGAATCGATGTTAGAGATGTCAAACCCAGATATCTGAAATTCATCGAAGCCATCCAAAGACAACGACCATTGCAGGCCTATACTTTATCGCAATTGCAGTCGGGAAAAAAGTACACGTGAGGAAAGAAGGTAACTTTGGGCGTATAAAACGCATAATATGTTCAGCGGTCAATTACAAGGAAATTGAATATTTAAAAGCTATCTCTGTTGATTTTTCATGTAAGCAATTGTTCTGTTTTTGAATTAGTTCTGTTTATGTTTCTCTTTTATTCCTAATGCTAATTGAGATGATAAGGTGTAGTTCAGTTTTCCGAGTTGCATTTCTGCCTAATGTTAATGGGGGGATATTAAAACAAACACTGGGCGGTTTTGTGCGATGGGTATTTGGTACTGTGGGGATTTTTTCTGGGGGATTTAAACCTCGGGCGCATTTAAAGAAATAGTTTCTTCAAACATAATATAGTTGAGTTTTCTTAATCGCAATTTTTTCTAAATAGTTTTATTATAGTATCAAATTTTGTATATGGTTAAGTTGATATTTTTAGTGTTATTGTAAGGAAAAAAGACAAACAAACGCCACTCGAGCGATACCAGAATTAGTAAGTTATTATTCTCAAGTTTAGTTTATTTAGTGCATAGTAATATACATTTTGCTAATACATCCATGTCTTTTTGGGGTTATAAAAAAAGTGTATGTCCGATTAGTATAAAATATCTAAGGAACCGTTTTAGTCGCCTCTCGTTACTATTGCCTGGGGAAGGGAATCAAACTTTTCATTAGTTACGGAAATTGCAACTTGAAAAAATTTGGAAATTGTCAACGCCGAGCTAGAAAATTCAAATTTAAGTTGTTCGACCTTCAAAAATGCGTTTTTTTGTTACAACTACTGAAAGTGGTGAGGAACTATATTCGGATATGTTTGAAACAGTTTTTACCAACAAAATCAGGTACCACAAATTCTCATCAAAATGGGTTGAATAAAATATCAAAATTGAACCTTTGTAGTCAATCTTTGAACTTTAACTGTTTGTCTAAATTGTAGCAAGTGAAGCGAGCGAGTAACGCAAAAAGTTTGTAATTTAAATATATAAAAAATAGTTTTCAATTTAAAAAGTGGTTTTGAAGTTTAGTTTGCGCTGCCCCAAACAGTTGCAAAAGTTGAATCCGAAAAAAAATTATGAAAAAAGATATGAAAATTTTAAAATTGTTTTTGAAAAAAAAATTTGTTGTCTTTTTGTTGGCAATTTTGCAAAGATAATTATATTCAATTTGTAATTGTTTAAACTCCAGTAAGCGTTGAGCTGATTTGTTAAACCCACAAAAACATATCTGTGGTTGGAATTTTTGGTGGCACTTTCACAGCAACTGGCCATTCTTGTTCATAATCTGTTTTTTTTTTCACAATAAAGTTTGTCCGGGGCGTTACATTTTAACACTCCATCTTGCCTTCACCAAAAAGTTGAAATCGGAATACAAAGATGAGACAATTTAAAATTTTTGATCTGAGACGCTGTTTTTGTTTTACTGATATACCGATTTACTGACTTCTCAGTTTCTGCATAGATCTTGCATCGAATCACTCGAATCTATGCAGTAGTAGCTGATTCTAGATCTAACTTGAGTTAAACTTGGAAAACTTGATCTTATCTCAACAAACAATGCAGCTCCCATTGTTTTCCTAAAATCTATTTGCACGAAATAGTTTTACGAAAAAATTTCCTGCTACCTTCATTGTTTTGTCCACAAAGTCTACACAAAATTACAATTTTTGCTAGTTGATCAATCTTAAATAAATAAAATATATGAGAGAAAAAAGATTTTCTCATAATTAATGAGAGAAAAAGTAGCACTGAATTTCCCAGCCTTAAAATTTTTCTTCAAAGTAGCCAAGGACGGATCTAGGATCACCAAAAAAACCCTGTTTTGGCCAAATTTTTTGCGCCGCGTGCATAATTTAAAAAAACAAGCCAAGAAGGCGTTTTAAGGCACTTTTTGGAAAATTTGGACCAAAAAATTGCGTTAGGTGTGTGCCCTTAGAAAAATTCTGGGGTTCCTCACCCAAAAATGGATATCTCAAAATAGTAAAAGGAGGCAGTCGGAGCAACTATTAAAAGACATCCGAGATCTGAGGTTAAAAAATATCCCAAATATAGAAATTAGGCAAAGATGAACACGTGAATACATTTTAAAGTTCTGTGCGTATATTGAGCTTACCAGCAACGGTATAGTTTCTGTTCTGATACGTCAGCCGCGACCTCACGCTGTTCTCATTTCCCAGTGCTGGCGCGTTGACCCAGTATTCAATGAGATAAGTTTCATCAAGTACCATTCCACCCAACTGGAATGATCCCTGGTCATGGGCCACTCCACAAAGCGATCCCGGTGCACATGGCGGCTGTAGTTGAGGCGACACTCTAAAAGTTTGCCAAGAGTTATTCTCCGGACACTTCCATGAGTCCAGCTTGCCAAGTTCTTCTAAGTTTTTCCCCCTTTGGAACTATTTTACTACAGTCAGTTATAAATTGTGAAATGTATGATGCAATTGATTTGCGGGACTTATTTTTCAAGTTTGCGCCACTCAAATCTCGGCATAAGTGAGTATTTTCAGCCGCAAAATATTTCTTGGGCGACGCTATATACTGAATTTGAGGGGAAATACGCGCCAAAAAATATTTTTAAAAATTTCCAAAAATTATCAAAACCGACATTTCCTCCACAAAAATGCCGATGGCGCAGCATTTTTCCAATTTTTCCAAATGAGTTTCATTCAACAAAGCATTAAAAATTCGAAATGATTGACCTAAAAAAGATCGGCAATTTTCTTAATGAAATGGCCTCTTTTAAAGTTTTCTAGAGCATCAACATCTAGAGCAGACAGTGGTATGCTATCAACACGAAACCAATTAGCAATGTCGATTAGGCTGTCATCAAAACTGCTGCAGACAATTGCATATCTAAGCTAAAGATTCGTTTTCTGTATAAATTTGGAAAAACCGCCGTAGTTGCTGGACTCACGGGCTGGGTCGAAGTAGCTAGCACTGTATCAATTAGCGGCAATTGAAGTCTCAAGGTGTCGAGTTTGAACAACGGTCTATAAAAAGAACTTTGAATTGTAGAAAAAAGTTAGAAGAAAATTAGTGAGAGAAAAAAACCGGCATTCAGTATTTGTTTAAATAATTGAACATGTCAAAAAATATAAGTTATCGTCAGGCAGTATTTAAAATAAAAGGAAATTAGCAAGCAATTTTGTCTCGACCACTAAAAGTGCGAAGAATTTTGACTTTGGTGTTTTTTTACTTGTTTTCTGCGCTAATTCATATACCACTATTAATAAAATGTACCACTATTAGTAAAATATTAAATCATTATAAAATATTCAAAGTAACAATGTCGATTAAGCTGTCGTCAAAAACTGCAGCAAACAATTGCTTATGTAAGCTAGAGATTTGTTTTGTGTATATATTTGGAGAAACCGCCTTTCTCATACCGTTCAGAGCAATCCAGAGCAAGCAAATGGATGGCTCCAGGCTTAACTTAGTACTTAGTTTTCAGAAATGTCCTTTTGCCTAACAATGTGGGGGATATTAAAAAGAAGGCAACAAGAAATTATTTTGATGAGTACAGATTATTCCAACCCCGACAAGTATATTAAAATAACTAACTGGTCAACTTTATTCTGAGTTGACATGCTAAAAAAATTTCATCGTTTTTATGGTAGTTGATTTTGCGTTAAAAAAATTTAAAGTGAAAGACAAACCGCATGCAAAGTCTATCCTCGAGGCCTGATTGAAACCGAAACAGGAAAATCAAAAAAAAATTTTTCCTGGAAATAGGTTGTAAAAATGTACTCATAGACGAAAGACCGAAAGATGGCAAACCTCAAATACCCTAAATATCAGGTTTTGATTCCCTAAAAATCTGTGCAATTTAGTCCTACAGTTAAAAAATATATCAAAATTAGGCATCAAGGGGAGATACCTAAAAACAAAAATACTGAAAAGAAAGAAACGTTTGAAACCAGGCTACCAAGAATATTTAAAAGTAGAGAAATATTACAGGATAACAAATTTCGGTTTGCCAATGCACAAATTTAGTTAAGCAATTGTTAACTAACAGAAATGAAAAATACAGAACAGAAAAAATAATTAAAACAGAAAAATTTGTAGTTATCGTTTTCCCTCTTTTTGTTTCTTTTTGTTTCTTTTTTACTTCTTTAATTTTTACATTATTTAAAATTTATTATGTTTTTTTGTTTTTTTTTCCAAATATTTTTGAACGTTTTCAAGTCACTTGCCTTTTTTGTTATGAGAAGAAAAAGACGGGTTCAAATTGAGAGTAACACGAAGATAACTTTTTCGCTACTCACGGTAAAATCAGAACGGGTTGAGTTAAGCTAGAGAAACACCCAAGCCTCATGGCTTTCAGAAATCATTAAGTAAAGAAAGAGCTTAACTTTTTAATGATAATTCAGCATAACTCAACCCCAAGCAGATAAAATCATCACACCAGAAAGTTCCAGAAAATTATTGATAAAAATGATGAGACTTGTTCGAAGCGATTGCTGAAGATATTCAACAAATAATACAAATTGGAAAATAAAAATCAGGCTGAAAACTAGCAAACAATTAAGCTAAAATTAAAAAAAAATCAGTTCAAATCATAAACTAGTTTTAGCACAAGTTATCTTTAAATAATTTGTTGTTATTTGTAAGGTTTCCAAAATAATTTTTTAAATACATTTTTTGCGGAGTAGCTTTTGAGTAATAATGGTAGCAAAACATTTACTTTGCATGCAAATGATTTTTTCCAAAATGCTGAAAGCAAAATAACGCTAAAAATATGACTGAATTAACTTATCGTAAGACTTAATGGGCATGCGGTTGGAAAACTAGTCTAGAGATGGTAAGGACCGGATTCGAATCCACCCTATAACTGCGTAAAATTAAGTAAAATGTAACTGGACTATTTTCTCCCCAAAAACGGTTTTTGTTCCATCTTCCGCTCTAAGACTCGCATAATATTGACCAACCCTGACCGCTAAATAATTAAGTAGCAAGTGGCGGCTTCTTGCCTTAGTAGTCAAAAGTCTAAACGGTTCATAGATTTTCAGTGATCGTGGTCGTTTTTACTACTCAACAAGCTGTTTATGCTGTTAAACATGTTTGGGCAGTTTTCATATGTAAGAAAAGTCATGTAAGAAAAGTCATGCAAAATCTCGTTTAATCTTCGACCGTTCTGACGAGTATCTGTCAAAAAGACTTGGTGCCACTAGATATGAACATCTTCCGATAAGAGTTTTTCAAAAAGCAGTTTCTTGAGGATAAAATAATCAAAGAGTTCCCGAAACAGTAAATCAGTAAAAATCAAGGCACAGAGCAAAAAAACATAAACCCAACTTTTCACTTATTTGTAATGGCAGCCCTGTACATTCGAACCGGTAATCATAAACTTTAATACTGTTAAAAGTTACATTTCAATTTCAATTTATGTCAGCCAAACCCCCGAATTTACTTATAAGTTTGCCATTTTTTCTCGACACCCTAAAAATCTACTCTGCTCTGCTTATTCAAACACGTTTTTTAGGATTGATTGACTGCACGCCATAGACAAAATCGAAAACATAGAATACTCTTTACTTAAAGAAACAAAATGTCGTTGGCAGATTCTTTTGATTCCCTTGGTTACTAAGAAAAAGTCTCATACTGGATGTTATCAGAGATCATAGTCTATCTGGTCCTGTAGTTAAAATGATATTAATAAAAGATGTTTGTTAATTGATACCAAAATAGGTTTAGAGTATATATAGGTTCAAATTAGGTAAAGTTAGATCAAAAGAAAACATTACAATTTTACCTTTGTTAGTTTTAGAATGTTTTTTTTTCAAAAGTAATTTTTATTAGAAGGAAAATTAGTGAGAAAAAAAGAAAAAAGAAAAAAGAAAATAAATCAACTAGGCTTTTTTCAGTATCCCACCCTCTTCGCAAATGCAGCTTATAAGATCAAATATCATTTTAAATAGACTTCCATTTAATGAACTTCAAAAAAAATCAAAAGGGGAAATGGAAAAGAGCCATCATTAGACTTAGTGAGTCGGGGGGGGGGGGGGGAATATTCAAGGCATAGCACAAAAAAACTTAGAAGAAAAATATCACTTGTTTGATTTGGCAGGCCTGGTAAACTCCAGGCCGTGATCGAAAACAAGTGGTTTTCGCAACTACAGTTTTTTGATGGATAAAATATTGTTTGTCATTAATGCCTTCGCTTGTTTTGTCCCACTTTCCGCCCATTTTTTTATCATTATTTTTTGTTAGCGTTAATTTTTTAAATATCGCGATAGGAATGACACCCGCATCAATCAATCAACCTTTATCTAGACATTGTATCTTTATAACCGTTCTTGGTTTAAAGCAAACTCTGTAAGCCTCCGAAGTCCGTTCAGAGTTTTTTTAGAAGGTCAAAATAACAAAACTGAATTAGTATTTCTTTTAATAGACACAGGTCTAATAATTTCATACAGCTTACCAAAAACTCAAAATAGCGACGTTGTAAAATGTTTCAGGAATAAGTTGAGTATTAAAGGTTGCAAGCTGGATTGTACATTGTTTATACACAAAAAATTCCCAAAAATGAAAGTTTTGAGCTTTAGCGTCATAAAACACTTGATCTCCATACGTAAGTCAACGAATTTTTAAGATTGAAGACGCCTAAGCAGCATCGATTGCTTCATCAGGCTAGCAGGGTATAAAGCCATGTCAGACGTCTTAGTAGTCATTGTAGTGCTCTCCTTAACAAACTTGAGAGGAAAAACCCTATAGGAAGCTGGAGATTGTTAAAAATACAGCAAGCATTGAAGACCCTGCATGAAATCATTTCTTCATAGGTTCCTGATTGTTTAGTAAGACGACCAGTTTTTTAAATTCTCAATTCCGACGAAAACATGCAAAAAGTTCGGATTTTCACTTTCACATCTTGGAACGAATCGATTCAGGTTTTTAACTAGTCTCCATTTTCCCAGTGAAGTACGAGCAGGTAATTTGTCAATCTGCTGAAAGTTATTGCCCAAATTTTGGAAGGAAGATATACTTAATTATTTTCCAGGTCACATGGTAGGTAAAATGGTTATACATAGCGAGACAATTCAAAAAAAAAGTTGATGTATTTATTTTAGGCCTTTTAGTGAATAAGACCCAAACATCATAATTAATATAATCATTTTCAGACGAAAACAAAATGAGAGGCCTTGCAGTTGAAAACTATTACGTCGCTTGAAGTTTTCCTGATATATTTTTGTCAAAAACTTTTAATAAGATCGTTCCAACCTGCTGAAATTCAAACTCCGGAAAAAAAAGAAACCTCTGCTGTTGTCTAAAAGTTTGTTTAGATAAAAATTTTTGTCCATAACCTATTTAGATAAATCACCGGTAGTTTTTCACATTTTGACATTTGTTTACTCGAAGTCAAACTTTTCTCTACATAATTTTTGATCATGAAAATGAAGAGAACTCCAATTAGTTTGCACGGGTTGATTTTAAGATTGCGTTGATTGGAATGTGGTTTAAACCTAAATAACCGCTTTTCAGCAAAGCTCATTTCACCAGTTAATTAACAAACAAAATCGTTAAAATTTGGGTAAGCGAGCTAACGTAATGCGTATTTTGTAGTTGTTCCAGCTGTTCATGATAGTCCCATCGAAAGTCACTTCTCTGACTTCTGGTCCCATATTTCGATCATTCCACACGATAGCATAGTCTTTGTCACTTCCGTTTGGCAGAAGTTGGGTCACTTGGACATGCTGGTATGTCTGATAACAACGCGTACTTTTTTTAAAAAAATTTCGCAATGCATGATGTAAAATAACCTTTAAAAAAGTTTATGAGCTAATTGAATCTACTAACACCCCCAAGGGGGCCAGGTGGATGATGCGAAATAAATCCAAATTAGCTCAGCGGGATGCAAAATTTTACTATTTTTAACTTTATTGTGCCACAAGCAAATTTTAAGCAAAAGTACTACAAAAAGCGTTCCGCTGCGTTCAAAACACATTCTTTGGGTAAATTTTGGGGTCTTTTCTTTTATACGGCCCAAAAAAAAACTTTCACCTGTTTTAAAAGTTTGAACATGATGCTCGAAACTGATTGGTTGAAACTAATACCAGCGAAGCGAAATCTAAACTTGTTCAATGAAAATCAGCGCTCAATTAACTGTTCGATATTTTGGGTCGTATAACAGAAAAGACCCAAATATTGTTTGCATGGCTGTAAATTTCCGGTTGTTCAGAGTTTAATTTTTTAAAAATGAGTAAAATATAGGCTAGGGGACATTTTTTTTCGAGGATATTTTTCAAGGAACTTTTTACCCTGGTGATCAATCTTAGAACCTAAAGACCTGCTACTCCGACTTTCGATGGAAGGATGGAGTGTTTGAGCTCGGTGTGAATTTCCCTGAGAAGAGTTTCGACTTTTCAACGAGCCACTTGCATAGAACTTTTTATACCATCTGAAAACCGTTAATGCACAGAGCTCAAATTTGAAAAGATGATCTACCTCTAATTTTTATTGAAAATGTATGGTGGTTTGAAATTTGCCATTTTAAATAATGGGCGACAAATAACGGCCAATAAGGCGTGAGCTGTGATGTGATCAAATCTGGCTTAGAATTCATTCCATTTTGATTTAAAACAATGCATTCAGAACTGTTTGCTCGTTGCTAGAATCTACTTGTATCATTTTGTATTTAACACGAAGTGTGGAGGATTTTAAAAACATATATCTGAAAGATTTCATTTTTTTGCAAAATATTATCAATTTTTAACTTTAAAAAAAAACGTTAATTTTTCTGTCGATTTTCAAGGGGTCGTCGGAACAATCAAGGCTTTTTCTCAATACTAGCAGACTTGATTTTAAGACTTTTAAGCTAGAAATAAGGATTCAGAGTTGTTATCTAAGCGACTAGTTACCACAGCGTATTTGCTTCCGTCAGTCGAGTGGTCACTGGGATATGTCCATCTGAAGGTGAACTGTCCGCCAGAAGACTCCATCTGAACATTGGTGCAGTTTGACACAGAACCAGAGCATCCTTTAGTCACTGATTTGCCCAGTGATCGGTATACCCAGCCAACAGATTGGAAATTGGAGAATTGTCCTACAAGGGAAAATTAAAAATTTGTGGCTAGAATTAGTTAAAAAGTGTTTATTTTTGCTACTTGTAGATAATCAGAAAAGATATTTTCAACAATAAAAAATTCAAGAAAGTTCCTTTAGCCAAGTTTTGCGGAAGTTCGTGGAACTAAAATTTAAAAAAATTAATTTTCTTATAAACTTTTCTTAGCTAAAATTCAGTTAACTGCATCAATCAATTGAATTATGCTTAAGAGTCTTTCAGAAAAAAAATGAAATGTAGACAAAAAACGAAAAAAAAATCTGAAATGACAAAAGTTGATAGCAACCATATTGCACCAAGCAACCTTTTTGTTTGAATATCTTTTTGAAAATATCTTGAATAAAACTTTTGAAAATAAAAACAACACCAAAAAATAGATTGTTTTATCGAGTATAGCTAAATATTCATACTTTGCACATATCCTTTGAACATAGTAGATAAAGGTTCTAAAAATCAAATAGAATGCTCTATAAAATTTTCCAATCAATTAATTGAATTGTAATATTTCAAAATTGATCACTGGTGAATTTTTTTCCACTTACGAACTACGAATTCAACAGTGATTTAAGAAACAAAGAGTTTGCGTCAAGGAGAAAAATTTTGAGCATTGAAGTTGGATAAAAATATGAACCCAAGCGCGTATACTTCGAAAAAGCAAAAAAGCAAGTCAAATAAGTTTTAGTTCCTAGCATACCTCAAATTGCAGTTACCCTGCGATAATTGTTTGCTCACGTGAGATGTTCGAACCCGGGGCCAATAAGTTTGGCAGCAAACAAAAACATAAATCGAAACCAAAATGTTAGGGTTTTTTATAACGTTATAGAAGAATGATAGTGAAAAGTCTCAAGTACCTAAAATACTGGGTAAAAAATTATCAAGCATTTTTTTTGACGAATGGAATTCAAAATATATGGACAATTGTATGCTATTTGTGTGAAAAGCACTTCCTGTCAATCAATGTGATTTCCTATTCTCATAATTCGGAAAAAGTTCAACACAAGCTGGCAGTAAAAAAAAAAGATTTTGTTACACTTTTTTTGCAATTGTTAGCATTCCATAAGTATTGTTCGCCATAAGTATTTTAAACTGAAAAAAATGACTGATGTCAGAAATTCAAACATGCAAATTATTTTGCAGTTCAAAAGTTCAGTTGAGCTTCAAAATGACCAAATTTGCCTGAAATTATTTCAAAACAACTTCAGTTTACGCGAATCCTTGCGAGGCTAAACTGAGTATTTTGTCAATTGCAAGAAGTTTCAGCGACAAGGTGAAAACAGAGTTGTTGCAGATACGCAGCACGGATTTTTTCTTAGATTGTTTTCTTGATTTAGTTTTCACAAACAAATCGCTAAAACGTTTTATTGCTCAAAATCGCTCCAAAAACAGCGATATTTCAAAACTCACGACAAAATTCTTACAATTCGGACAGTTTGTAGAACCGACAAACAAATATTTTTTAAAAATATGTGCGAGTAAAATCACGCTTAACTGTTGAGCTGTTAGTAAATAGTTCAGTGCAATGATCAAAATTGCAGAATTCGCTTAATTTTGTGGAATCCGCTAAAAAATTTGCTAAATCTTGTTACATTTACTGAATCCAGAAGAAATTGTTAAGCTGGTTTGTTGCGGAAAACGCAAAAGAACTATTTATCACGCTTAACTAGAGATCACGTTGCAAGGTGTGCGCTGAATCTTCAGCAGAAACTACGAATAATTCGGAACTTATTTACAGTTTTTTCTCTACTTTCCAGTGATCTACTGAGACCAGTAATGCGATTATAAAGAACACAGTGTTTCATCTTAATGATATTATCAGGTTTATTTTCCAGCAAATTAAATCAAACCAGCGTTTCATTTAGCTGAACACATGCTGCTAGAGGAGGTAACCTTATTTTATTACGTGCGTTTTTCGTTTTCGAAGTTTCGCAAATTTTTGTCTAATAAAATTATAACTCTAAAATCTAAACTTCACTGATTTGATTTTGGTTGATAAGAAATTAAATGTTTTTGAAGGATTCTCTAATAAAAATTGCAGTTTTCCCTAATGAAAATTTTTTCAATTGCTCCCGTACGTAGCCTATCTATTTCTAAGTTCAAGCTCTCAGAGCTCGGCAAGCTATCACAGAGAGCTCAAGCGAGCTTCTACGCGCTTGGTTTAAATCACATAGCTCTGATAAGCTCTGTGAAGTGACCAGTTTGAGCTATAATGTCTTGTGGGAGCTCAAAAATCGTTTTAATTGCTCCTTTACATGCCCAAATTTTTTATACGTGAATTGGTTTTCGTTCCGATTGAAAGTTGATAGGTCCCTAAATTTTATTGCGATGTGGCACTTCAAAAAACGTTGATTTTGCAACTTAACTTCAAAAAACGTTTTAAAAATATCTCGCTTGCCTATATCATTTATGCCTCTGAGTGCGGCATCGGTGGCAAGTAGTTCGCACATGTGATAGTATGGACTGTAGTTGAATGCCCGACAAAAGCGATTGTCATTGCACCTCCTCTCACATGCCACCATCGCACCCACTATCCTCTCGGGAGGAGAGGAGAGTGCCATGTCAGGCAGGAGACGAACATCAAAGCGATATAACTCATACCTGGAAATGAGTAGAGATTATAAAAACCAAATATGCTACTTCAGAACTGCGCAATTCAGAATTTAATTGTTTCAATTTTAAAAAAGAGTACATAATAAAAAAAACATCAGACAGTCACACTTTAATTCAATCCCAAACAATATCAAGGATGGCAGGTTACACTGGAAACAACAGAGAATGTTCTGACCAGAGCCTTTAAAAAATACAACCGTTTTTTTAGAAGTATTGTCGCTTTATTTTCGGCGTGGTGTGATGAAAAGAGCTGATAAAAAAACGGTATTTCGACAGTCATAGTAAAATAAACAAATTGAGAAACAATTTTTTTTAGAATAATTACTTGAAAAACGAAAGAAAATTTTGAAGTTGTTTGAAGTTTTGAAAATTTTGGTTCCAAAAATGCGCTGAAATACTCAAAGTAAACTACGTTTATTCAAGTAAAACTAAGTTTGTGCGTTTCAAATTAAGCTAATGTGAGCTTTTAGGCAATTAAAAACAGAATGCTTCCTTGCTTTGTTCGCTCGAAATCAGATGAAAAATGAAAACCGGTTTTTCTCAACCTTGGTGGTTTGAATCATGACTGCAAGTTCCTTAATATGATATATCACTCAACGCAATCCGATGACTATTTGTGGTGCCTGATTTTAGGTGAAAAAAAAAACAGCCACGAATACAATATTTTCCCCCATTTTTGATGTTCGAAACCACAAGGCTGCTCGTATAAAGGAGCGCTGGCCCTACGGAATAAAAAATATTGATGAAAAAATCAAAAACCATCATCCCACACGCTATAAAATCGAAATTTTAAACAACCGCTATGTCAAACATCCGACCCTATATGATATTTATCTAATAAAAAGACGTTAAAATTTCGAAAAAAGACATAGTTTATATATCCTATTTGAATTGAGCCGACTCAGTTAAAGGTCGCTACTGGGAATTAATTGGCTCTATTTTTTTAAATATTCATTCAGGGTCTCTGTTGGCAAGCTCGCAACACGTTGGCGCGGCCACGGTGAACCGTTTTTACCCGACTACTTCAGCTTCTTTTAAGCGAACGGTAGAAATCGGATCTTTGTTTCTTGGATGTTTGACCAATCAGATGTTTACGCGGAGAAAAAAAACACCCACGGCACAATTATTCCGTCTTTTTTCTAACAAAGTTGGAATAAAACCCACCGCGAGCACAAATATTCCGTCACTTTTGTCGATAGACGGAACAATAAAACAAAAGCAGCCAAATTTGGTAATTGCAGCTATTCAAATAACGGATCTTTTCGAAGAAACGCAAAAATATATTTTAAAAATTTACTTCTATACAACTCCGCAACTGTTGTTTTATATAATGTCGTAAAATTCCGAACTGATTTAAAAGTACGCGGTCAGAAACTCGTTAGGAACTTTACCATCTTGTCACGAACTCGACGCTACTTCACCCCATCCAACAGGTTTTCTCCCTTGTTTGGTACTTGTAACAATAACCATTTTTGGCCGACCAGCGTTTTTTTTGCCTTTTCTGACATTATTAAAGCCAATATCTGAATTTACATACGAATTTTAACGCTAACCTTGAACCCGAAAAACGCGTTTGTTGGTCAAAAAATTCCATAAAGTGCCCAAAAATTTGGCAATTTGACGTTTTTTCTAAAAAAAACTCCCCTTCCTAATACTTCTATTTTAGAGAAATTAAGGCAAACTGAAAAAGCACCCCTTCTCACAAATCTAAAATACGCCTTGAACAAACTTTCAGCAAAGCGGTGCTGATCTAGAATTTGCTCGAGGGAACTTTTCAAAGTATTCCTCTCCAAAATTACTGCATTATGGCACTAAAGACGCCTTTAAAAAGTCTTAAAGTCATTAAGCTGAAAACGGATTCGTACCTTTTGGCCATAAAACTAAACTCTGATAAACCATTGATAATATCAGAAACTAAATTTTCGTTTGGCTATAGAACTTAACACGAACTTTGCATACTTGTTGAAGCTTTGTGTGAAAGCTTAAAACATTGTAAGTACCAACCTGTGAGTGTGAATTGAGACACTATCAAGAGATGAAGACTCATATTTCACAAAAATCAAAAAAGAGACAAAAATTGTAGCAAGTTTTGCTGATGCCATTTTCCTACATCAACCAAAACTAAATGCGGTCAATAACTTCATTGGTTGCAGGCAAATGTGCTGGTTTGTTGTTGATCTATTTCATATTTAATGAAGAGTAGCAGCTGATTAAGATTTTGTTACACAAATGCATTTGATACTTGATAGAAGTATGACTTTTCAAGGCAGCAGGTGTTTAAATTTCAGCTATTTTTTTAGTCAATTTGTAGCCAGCGTTTGTTGTTGCAACGCTCCTGTCAATTTCAACAATTCAAAGAGGTTAGTTCAGATTTGGGCTGGTGGATGATAAAGCAGAATTTACTGCTGTGCTTACATATAATGAAATATTTATTCAGAAAACAATAGAAGGTATTCTGTTTTGGAATAATTTCAGCTAAGAAATCCCACCAAAACAGACGAAAGATCGTTTTAGTATTTTAATTTGAAATTGATAACGGATCTACACAACAATCCCCTCTATGATATTTACTAAAGAATCTCCACCCCTATAAAAATACAGTAATTTAGCTGTAGAAAAATACAGTAAATTAGCACTTGTATAGATGTTGCTGCATTCTGCTGGTCGAAAGTTGTTAATCTACTTAACAACCTCCTCTGTTTCATTGACAGTGGGAACGGAGATTGTAAAGTAAATCCTTAACAACAATGTACAAAAATGCATAACGGGTTTTCAGCAGCTTCAAAAAATGAAAAAATCATAAGCAGGTCTGCAACTTTTCGTAATGAAGGTATGAAAGTTTCAAAAATGGAAAAATTTCACCCGTACTAAAATTTGTAGTAAATTCAAATCTGGACATCAAAAATTCATACAAATTTCAGATTTGTATCAGTCCTGTGGCATATCTCTTTTTTCGCTGTACATGTCTGAATCAGACATGTACAGCTATGATAGCCATGGAAAAAGTCAGATATGATCAGGTCTGCTTCAGGTCTGGCCCAGATATGATCAGGCCTGTCCCAGGTAGACTTCAGATCTGAATTTACATGATCATACCTGGATCAGACATGATCACACCTGACTTTAAATGACCATTTCTGGACCAGACATGATCATACCTGGACCAGATATGATCATAAATGACTTAACATGATCATACCTGGACCAGACATGATCATGCTTGAAAAGACATGATCACACCTAGACCAGACATGATCATACCTGATAAAACATGATCTGACCTAGATCAAAAAAGCTTTTTAAAAACTCCGTAGGCCAAAACTCAAATTATCAACAGATCAATTATAGACGCAATTACTGAATCAAGAACAATAAAAAACAACAGTGATGGGATGCTCATGATCAATTTGCAAATAAATTTAGAGAATATCAGAAAAAACCTTCAAAACTTTCATGTTATATAGATATTTGAACAAGCACCTCTAATTTGTTATGAATCTAATCAGTTTTTAATGGGTTAATCGGGTCACCTCGATATCCTAGATCCGCTTTTAATCCTGATGACCCCAACATAACAATTTTTATGTCGCCGAGAAATTCGGTAGAACAAATGTTTTTTGGAAGAAGACACTGGGGGGAGTATAAATTACACTGGGGGGGGGGGGGGGGGGTATAAATTACACTGGGTGGGGGGAGGGGTGCATAAGTTACGCGTTACACTGAAGGGGTTATTATGACTTATATTATTTGTTTAATTTATAATAGATTTTCTTAAAAGTTTACCTACTTATTTAAAAACTTATTATATATTTTTTATCTGTAAAAGACTTTCTTTTCTTTAAAATGTACCCCCCCCCCCACTCCCCCCCCCCACGAGATACGGAAAAACTGAACGTAAGTTTGTTCATTTTTCTTAACGCTGATTACCACAAATGAAATTTTTTTGTTATTTATCCAAAAACAAGACACGTTACAAAACTTTCTTTATATTTTCTTTTCGAAAAGTCATGAAAAAAAATATATTTTTGGTTTTTTCAGAATAGAAATGGATAGTTTCTAACGAAAGAAAAGAAAACTTTTTTTCTGTAGAGAAAATGCGTCATTTCTGTCCAGGTATAGTCATGTAGTCATGTCTGACCAGGTACAGTCATGTCTGACCAGGTATAGTCATGTCGAACCAGGTATAATCATGCTGACGCAGGTACTATCATGTCTGACCAGGTGTAGTCATGTCTGAGTCAGGTATAGTCTGTAAACGGCACTGTTTGGAGATGTGATTACGTGTGAAACAGATATTTCCAGAGCTGGAAAATAGCTAATGTCTGAAAATTGTTTGATCAGACGTGAAATTGTGAGAAAAGATCGGTACGGACATCCTTTTTCTGTGCGTCGAAGAAGTTCATTACGAACTGTTTCACAGAACTCTAATTTGCCAAATCATTTTCTGCCGTCGGCACATTTACGAAGCGCGCCAGTTATGCCATTTTGGGCAAAATTGGAAAATTTTTGCCTCTTTTTATAACGTTTGGAATAATAGGAGTTCAATATCGACGCGAAACAACTGTCGATATAATTCTTGTGCATTTTTGGAACGAGTCCTTTTTTGTGAAATGTTTTCTAAATAGTGTTCTGTTTTGTTCCGATTTCTGAAAAAAAATGCAAAAAATTTATGCTTGGTTGAATTTTTTTATTTTTTTGACTTTTAACTAAGCAGTTTTGCGGAACTTTAATATACCAGATAATGCTATGCGGAGCTCAAATGTCAAAAATTTTACATGTAAAAACTTTTTTGAAAATTAGGGGGTTTCATTTACGCTTTTTAAAAAATTTCGTTACGTTAATGGATAATTAACGGGCTCTACATTGCGTTATTATAACACGCGTAAGCAGTAGCGGATTAAAGTTTTCCAAAATAAATTGAGGCAAACCCTTGAATTTATTACTAACACCGACTCTAAATGCATCGTTGTTTATTTCATATTACCGTGTGGGAGGATAAATTGAGAAAAAAAATCCTTGTTCCGATTATTTTGTCATAACAAAATAAAACAAGGATAGCCGGTTACTGTGCAAGTACCACATAATGTTCCGACCACAGTCTTACAAAATACAAGAACGTTTTCTACAGTTGAAGTCGTTAGTTTCTGCATCTTGTGATATGAAAATATGAACGAAAAATTAGATCTTCGGCATCTTTGAGAGTCATAGTAAAAAGGTCAATTGAAAAAAAAATTTAAAAAAAATTTCAAAACGTTTTCAAGTCGAAGAAGTTCATTACAAACTGTTTCACAGAACTCTAATTTGCCAAATCATTTTCTGCCGTCGGCACATTTACGAAGCAAGCCAGTTATGCCATTTTGGGCAAAATTGGAAAAATTTTGCCTCTTTTTATAACGTTTGGAATAATAGGAGTTCAATATCGACGCGAAACAACTGTCGATATAATTCTTGGGCAATTTTGGATCGAGTCCACTTTTGTGAATTGTTTTCTAAATAGTTTTCTGTTTTTGTTCCGATTTCTGAAAAAAATGGAAAATTTATGCTTGGTTGTTTTTTTTATTCTTGACGTTTAAAGAAGCAATTTTGCGGAAATTTATTATACCAGATAATGCTATGCGGAGCTCAAATGTCAAAAATTCTACATGTACACTTTTTTGAAAAATATGGGGTTTCGTTTACGCTTTTTAAAAATTTCGTCACGTTAATGGATGATTAACGGGCTCTACATTTCGTTATTATAACACGCGTAAGCAGTAGCGGATTAAAGTTGTAACATTCGCCCAATGACTACACAGCGACGGAGCGTAGAAAAAGTACCTATTAACGACTGGCAGGCGTCAGTTACCTTAATCCTACTCGTTTTTCACCGTCTCGACCTTGCCAGTTGATTTTCTGGTCTGTCTAGGGCTAAGTAAAAAGTTACTATTTTTAGGCCATCAGTCAAACGACTTTTGATCAGCTTTCGTTTACATGCAAATACAACCACATAGCTGAGTCTCGGATCCTCAGACTACGTGATTGCTATTAAAAACACGGCTCGAAAACCCTATTTTAATATGTTTTTGTGTGACAGTTCTATACTACATCCATTGGAGATGGATTGACCTTTTCCTCTTTGTAGCTACTCATATTCTAAAATATCAAATCATACCGGTGTTAATTCAAGGTTTTACGACATCCAAGTAGCTACAAAGTCAGTTTTGTATAGTCCCTTCACATACAACAGTCTCTGGGGGGCCAAGCCTCCGCTCCCGTGTTCTTCTTGAGATAACGCTGTTATCTCTCCCAATTTGTGGCACGGGAGGGTTCCGTGGAATATTCATTCCCCACTGAAACTTCCTTCTCCACTAATTTCCACTGCTAAGGTTCTTATCGTGTGTTATTGCCACGATAAGAGGCTTCGTTTCTCTCGTTCTTTCGTGTGATTGTTTTTTGCTATCTCTGTCGTTGTTGTGTTTTTTCATCCTTTCCCGTCAAAATGGTCGTCTTCTTGTATTTCTGAGAAATATTCACTCTTCGATCGAAATTTTAAAAAAAATAAAAATTCTAGAATATTCCTACCCTCCTTCGCAATACTTTTTCGTTACTAAGGCCTTTATTCGTTTTTTTCTGTCCCGCCGGAACGTCGCGCTGTGCCAATCCGGCAGAATGGCACATACTCCCCGGACAGTCCCCATCAATGTCCCCATTGATCGCGTAACACCGGGTTATCGTCGATTGGTACTCCAGTTTTCTATAATTGATCTTACAAATCGCATAAGAAAATGAAATTTATCTACTCCACCTCAACTCACTACGTGTCACAAATGGCATTGTACTACATCTCACTGCCTTTCAAACTTTTCACAAAATTTGCACCATGAGGAGTGTCCTAGATAAAATTTCTTTTCTGACTACTTACGTCATCTTGCCATAAAACTTCTTTTCGCTCTTTGTGATTAAAAAGTTGGGACGTGGCACAGCCACACACCCGTTAAATTTAACTTAACATCACTCACCAAGTATAATCAGTTATTTAAGCGGTCCTTTCAATATTAAAACTATGAAACTCTGTGGCTAGGAAAGTTATTGAGTTACTCACCCTTTCCGAGCGAGTTTACCCAAACTTACCATGCCGCCACACAGTGAAATTGTGTCTTACTTCAGTCGTGTTTAAATAGGTAAATATACTCACCTATGTGCTATATATATATACATAAGTAGCATAACTAAAATTTTCTTTCAACAATTTTAACAATTGCAACAATTTTCAAAGTCTGGTTTGACCAAACTAGATCAAAACAAAAAGTTTAACAAGTTCAATAATCAAACTTGGTTGATTGGTTCAAGTTTTAACACACAAAGACAATCAAGTTTTTTTCCTTCTCTTCCTTTCTTGTTCACGTCTTCACTTGTCCTCTTCGTTCCATCATCTTCATTCCATTGCTTCTCCATCCTGATCTTCAGCCTCGCTGTCTTCTAGGACTTTCTCCAGCATGTCCATGGAGTTGCGGGCCGTGCCCCAACTCTCCTGTTCCAACAGCCTCGGTTTGCAACACGGTAGCAGGTCCACATTCACCTTTTGCTCCCGGTTCCTGCAAAAGCTGTTGTGAAGACACAGGCTCATATTTCTTTCTAGGTCAGCTCTTAAGACCTCTTTCTTCTCATCTTCAGTTGCACAAGGCGCTCCAGCTACTCGCTTCAACGCCATGGTGACCGCGTTTCTGTGCGTTAGGAATGCTCTCTTATAGGCTCCCGGTCCTATATCTAGCTGGAAAGATTGATAGGCTTCCGTGTTCCTCGACATGTGACGCTTTGCGCGTTCATACATCCATGACGTCATCACTGCACGGAACCAAGGCATCAACCTTTGCCTTGACCATATTCTTTCAATGGCTTTGGGTATTCTCAGAACCTTGCAGGTGGTTCTGAAAAGATCCAATTCGCGGCTCATCTTCACGTTGCTCAGCTGCTCAGGAGTCGGCACGGCCGTCTCCTGTTCCCTCGTGTCCGCGTTAGCCTCCAACCATCTCACTGCCAGCATGGCACTAACCACCACAATTGACACCTGTTGATTCTGATCGGGCAACCCTGTAGAGTACAACTCCTCCACGTCCCACACTAGCATCAGATTCCCGCGTTTGGGGTACCATAACGTCTGCGCCAAGCAGTGGCAAGGATACTCCCCATGGGTTCTCACTATGTTCCTTCGGGTCCGATACCCTGAGACTCCCAGCAACGGTTCCACCTCCATTATAATTCTGTGCAAATCGTCTTTCTCGTCTATGGTGGGGAATTCAGTGGGTAACGCTCCACTCGCTTTCTGCTTCTGGAACTCTCTCACATTACCTTCGTTCAATCTCAGGAACTCTTCACCCACTAAGTCTTGCAACTCGCCTTCAGATCTCTTCGGGACTGCCCGTAAGATCTTCGCCAACAAATCATATGACCTTTCCGACATTCTGGCTAACCTCACGCACTTTGGCACAGAGAAAAGTTGGTCAATCAACACCTACAGCGTCCTCGAATCCATCACCACCATGTGCGTAGGATACCTACTATTGCAATATGGCGCGGAGCTTGAACCCACCAGATACTTTGAACCAGTAGGACTCTCCATGTCATTCGACTCCCTATTTGGTACAATCAGCGGCATATAGTGATATAGTTCCAGGAGTGCCCTAAGGAAGTTTTTTTCGCAATCAACTCCCTTGTGCCGAATGATCTTTATGCATTCTCCCAAAACAGGAGTGGGGATACGATCCACCACGAACCTTACAAAGCAAAGGGCATCCTTACGCTTAGCCCAGGCTATCGCAGAATCGTCCTTTGAGATCAACGCTCGCAGGGCTTCCATCAACTCCAGCTCCTGTTCCTTTGATTTCAAATCATCACTGGCTTCATATTCCGCCTTCTTGATGCCCATCAAGCACCAAGCCAACCGTATTTGCAGGTCAGTTCTCGTGCACGGATGAGCCAGGTACGCTGCCACCGTCACAGGTGCATGCATCGTCTCGTCGAAGTATCTTTGGAGGGCCGCCCTCCAAGAGATTTCCAGCAGTTTTTCCAGCCCGATTTCGTTCGCCTCCGAGGACATTACCGTGCCGTATTCCTTCCGATTTAAGTTAGAATTCTCCGTAAGCCCTTTCAGATATTCCTGCATGGCTCGCTTCTCGCTCCAAGCCATCAGGTGCCCTCTCGCGGAGTTCCTCGCCTTCAACATCTCCACATAACCCCCTGCTGGATCTCCCATGTGGACGGATTCCGGCACAGTGACTCGACTGTACTCGACCACATCGAGTTGTCCCTCCAATTTCGTCTTGGTCATGTTGGTTCGCGAGGGCCTGTAATCTTCAAGTCCTCCAGATCCACACTGACTGATGATCTCCATCTCTAGCTTAGTGTCTGCTAGGGTTCGTTCAGTCTTCTTTGATTTCGTGGCTGTCGTGGTCAGACCTGCCAAGAGCATAGGGGGTATCAGGTTCTCTTTTTCTCCCCCGGTCAGCGTCGCACCATCTCCTTGCCCGCTCTCGCCTGAACGACCTGCGCTCGTCAAAGAAGCCACCACTGCGCTGGCTTTTGACTTCACCACTCTCTAGTTCACGGCTCGACTTCCTGTCTTCCCTTTCAGCCGCTTCAGCCCCTTTCTGGCTCATCTGACGGGTAACTTCTTCGTGACCGGCTGATCATCGGCACTGTCCTCTGTAACTGACTCGGTCAGAACATCAGACTCCATGGAGTTCATTATTTTCTCCAGGACCTCACGCATAATGGGTTGGTTCAGTCCCACCTTCATTATGGACTGCGTCCCATACCGTTGTATCACGTCCCATGACCTTTCCATGAAGTTCACTCGGCTCCAGGTTGCCCCTGTCTTGCTTTCGAGTTCACTTTGGTATCTCTCCCATTCCTCTTCCGGCAGCGTACTCAGGAAGGATACCCTCATTGACTCTTCAATCTTTCTCCTCCGTGGTGACTCATGGAGCAATCTTTGTGGATCCCTACTTCGGCACTCTCTCGCCTGACTTATTGGGTCCATCGGGGATAAATCGGCCGACGCCTCCTTTGTAGGGGACATGAAAGACGATGGCGTCATCAGCAATAGATGCCATCGACTTCCCCATTGTCGTCTTCACTGAACCGGTATTCTAGCAAGTCTCTCTCCAACGCTCCTAGATCCGTCTCACCCGGTTTTTCTGTCTTTCCCGCGATGTCGTCATCGTCCTGATCCATCAATTCATCGTCATTTGCATCAGGGTTTGGCTTAGGTCCTGAAGGGCCTTGTCGTGTGTCTATGCCCGAGTCCGGCCGCGCCGGTACGGTCATGTCTCCTGCGTGATAAAACAATTCATCGTTCACCAGGAATTCTACGGACTCCTCGCCATGTGGTGCCAGGTCCTCTATCGTTATGTATGAGCCTCCTCTGCACTCTTTTGCCACTTCCAGCATCACTACTTTCACTTCTCCTGGCCACTTCAGTCTTGATAAGTCATCTGTGGGAGCATACACCTCGTTCCACACCTCAGCCGAGACCTCTGGTCTCCTGGAAGGTGGTGCTTTGATCTTTTTCCTGCTCCAAGCATCAGGAAATGTGAAGTCAAATGTGTGCGCGGCTGCAACGTTCCAACTGAGGAAGCGCGGCTCCATCCCTTCACTCCACTTCAGCATTTTCCTCTCTGCATCACGAGCTGCTCCAATGCGAGGGGCAATGACGGGAGATGTGATTTCCAACAACATCCTCCTTATCGGTGGGTATCGAGGGCATTGGTCCGGCAGCGGCCTGGACCCGGAAAACTACGCTTGCTGGTTCTCTTTTGCGTGTGCGTAGGCTTCTCGCAAGAGTGGGACTCTCATTGCCGCTCCTGAATCTTTCACTACTGGTCTCAGATTCAAAAGCTTCGGGTTAAACTGGATGTGGGAAAGGTCTTCGCGGCCCATTCGGCACTTGAAGTTGTTGTTGAAATCCATCAACACCCAGCCTGGCTCCGCTATTCTTCCGAACAGCCTATCGTCGCTGGCCAGCCCTCTCAGCTCCCTCTGCTCTAGCCAATTCAGCACGGAACAATCCACGACTGAGACTGAGACCAGGTTGACATACAACACAGAATTCCTGTATGCCTTGACTTGCACGTCCGGGAACACGAAAAACATCACCGGTCCATACACCACCGTGGCGAATTGCCGCAGTCCGTGAATCAGAGCCAGCGGATCGATCCGCATCATGACAGCCAAATCTGTCAGCAAGGGCATGCCACAATACTGCTTACATTCACCCGCATCCGTCGCCACCTTATCTTCTCCCGTGACACTTCTGTTCTGTTGCAAGAGATATTGGAGCAGGAGAGTCCTCTAGTCTTTCATTTTCCTGAGCGAGGCAGTTTTCAACTGCGCGTTGAACTCACGACTTGTACCCTGGAGTTGTTCGGGGTAACGCAACAGCACAAGCAAATCACCCAGCCGACCGTAGGTCATGGCAATCAGAGTCAGGAATCCATCCAATCTCAAATCTGCCAACGCTTGGGTGAAGAGGTTTGCCGGCCCCTTCACGAAATTCTCATGACCAAATGTCACGTACAGGGCTAACATCAGGCCAATCGACAGCTTCCTGATATCCTTGATGAAGCTCGCGATCAGGTTCCGAGATGCCCTCGGATAGCACGTCGACAGGAAGGATGGCGTCCATCCCACTCCCATTCCACCCAAGATGGCATCTGATCGTTCATATTGTGCCCTCGTGGCTAGTACGTCAGCTTGAAACTTGTTCAGTGACATCGTGTTTACATCCTGCATCAATTTCAACATCATACCCCCAGCTAACTCCCGGGCATCAAACAAGTTCTTCAGATACACATGTATCTCTTTGATCACTGCCGGCGCATGCTCGAACGCGTCCTCTCCCAAGGTGCACAGTCTTGGTGACAAGTACAACCATAAGTTGTTGTGCGGCTTCGTGCGCAAAGCCATTGCCATGAGATCTTCTTCCGCTGATGTCATGTTTTTCCTGACTGTCCTTCGCTCTTCATTCTCTGCATGATCCATCTGTCTGAACCAGAGATCGTCAGCCACCTGTTGTACAAACAGATGATTGTCATCTACCCCGGGTCTTAACTTCAGCAATCTGGCGAAGTTGGACAGCTCTAACCCCAGAACCTCATCTAACACCAACCGAGTTGTGCTACAATCTTTGAATCCCTGTATGGCATTGGAAGTGTCAGCCCAACGGGCAGGAATCTCAGATCGGGATGGGTAATAATTGTTGGGGTCTACCACTCTGTTCGGGGCAGGAATTATCACGTTGAACTGTCCTTCTGCTATCGTTGTGACCATATGTATACAAACTGAAGGGGTTCTGGCAATGCAGCGTACCCTCGTGACAACGCAAAGACCACCTTCACTACATTTTGGGTGAAACCATGTTTTGCTGCTGTTTCTACCTCAGTCATCGCCGAGAGCAATGTCATTATCGCCTCCCCTATGACCTCGTTGCTCGGGATTGACCCATCCGTCAGACGGGACAACAAACCCCTGCTTTGCAGATGATCATTCGAGCCTGCAACCACTATCACCTGCGGCTCCATGCTGACCACCCTTCGCACACTTATCATCATGCCTATTGACTGTCCCCAGTCCAATTTAGGCGCCGTCAAGAAAATCACGTCGGGCCAAAAGAGAGAACGGGCGTGTAGAGATAATCCGAACTGGCCACAATCAGGTACTTGGCAGCTTTCATATCCAAGGGATCATAGGCGGCAAACAGCCCGTCACCGACTGGGGCCTTCAGTTCCCCGTATCTCCTGTCATCTCCATCCACCGTGGTCGTTCGGGGGTGTCTCTTGAATATTCGCCAGGCGTCTGACCGGGTGGTTTAGCAAACTGCCTGTACATCTTGTGATGCTTGTTATTAGGCTTGTTATCTGTCTGAAACTTGCCCTTGCGAGCAGGTGGCGTCAGTTCCCTGGCTCTCTGGCGGACGTCCGTAAGAGACCGGGTATTCAAAGGTCCAAAGGTATTGTCCTGAGGCAATCCATTCAGGTCTGCGTGCCGGAGCGTAGTCGTGGAGCTGAACTGCTCCTGCTCTGCTAGCAGCCAATCCACGCCCAGTATCCGATATAGTCGCGACACTGTGGGACTTTCTCCGCCGATCATTCTCATTGCGTCCTCCCGACACGTCAAGGTATTCATGTTCAACTTCGTCGACAAGTCCGTCTTGTACTGTCCCCAATGACTAGGGTCTGATTGGTTCCAAAGCAGCACGCTGCCTGGTTCAACTCCCTCCGCTGTCAGGGTGCTCGTAGACGGTCCTGCTACTGAAGCAGGGTTCGCCGTAGCGGGCGGGTCGTTCCTCCTAGGCACGGTCTGGGAGTTATTCCTGTTCTGATCAACTGATCTCCCGAGTCGGCTTTCAAGCGGTTGTGTTCTGGGAGGAGGAGCATTCCCTAGGCTCTCTCTTACGTTTGAGCTCGGAGCGATGCGTGCAGCTGTAGCCCTCTCCATTGCCAAGGGCCCTAGGTGGTTGACGAGGGATTCGGGCACGCTTGCTTTTATTCTATTTCCTCCGGTCGAGCTGGTCCAAGCCAGAGAACTAGTCGCCCTCGACTCCTGCTCCACTTCCCTCAACTGCGTCTGAAATACGTCATTGATCCAATGTCTCCCTTGTTGGGTGTTGAAATGTGTCCCATCTCTGGTGAGCGCGATGTGATCAATCATGCGCAATATGTTCTCGAGATCCAGAAGCCGCAGCTCGCCAGGGTTGTTTCTCACCAGACTGCGGATCTTTTCGTTCCACCGTGTCACATTGTCATTCATAAAATCTGCCACCACGGTGCCCACCATCGGGTTCTGTGGTATCGTGCACAGCACCACCAGCCTGGGCCTATACTTCTTCTTTAGTTCGTTCAGGAGGCATACCAATAGAGGCTCCCACTTGCTCTCCGGAGTCACTGGGGCTCTAGAGACATCGTTGGTTCCCAGCATTATTACCAGTGTATCCAGGTGATCTTCGCTCTGGAATTCCATCATCTTGATGACATGAGCCACTGAGGCTCCTCCAAAGGACAGAGTAGTAGTTTGACCATAGACGAAGATCTCATTCAGATCCCTCACCAAACTGTCTCCTATGATCAAGTGGCGACTCCCTGGGGGAATTACCTGGTCGCTCGTAGCGGGGTTCCAGCTCATGTCATTCAAGCAGGCTCGAGGATGCTCCGCAGCCACTTGCGTGAAATGGTGACGTGCCATCAGATTCTTCCTAATGTCTACCACGCGGGACTTTTGAAAGGTTCCACCACGCGCAGTCCCCGAGGACGCAACCGTGCGGGGTGCTCGCTCCGAGCTATTGGATGAATGATCACGACGTTGGGAAGGAACGATCCTACCCAATGTCCGCCCAGTGGCTCTGTTAATCTCATCCATTGTTGCTCTGGTCACTTGATTGAATGATTCTTGGAACTGAGGAGCGAGATAGGTGTCAGAAGGGTCTGGTATCGTGTTCCTCTGACTGGAAGCAGACTGTTGTGTCTGCTGAGGAGCCTCGGGCCCTCTCGATGTACACAGCTCCTGTACTCTTGTCTTGAAGCGTGTGTCGCTGGATCCCTCCGAGGACTTCATTGTAGATCTTCGTACTTCTTTTTCCATTCGTCTCTTTCTCGAGCTATCGCCCTATACTCCTGGAGTTTGGCACACAGCTCGCTCTGATCTCTCTTTCTTCTCCAACGTCTCAATCGTCTCCGACGTCTGGATTTCTATTTCGATCACCCTCATTCTCTTCGGAGGAGGAGCAGCTGTTGGAGAGTCGACCGAATGTGACGGGCCTGGCCCATCACGTTGTCTTTTCGCTCCGATGAGCGGCTGCGCAGGTTGGACCGGCAAGGGCATATCACCTAGCCGGTGGTCCCTCTGTTCACCTAGTCATGGCTCACGAGCCAGGTCGTGGCCAGACATTTCTCCACGCCGCCATCTCATCAGTCGGTTTCGACCTCTCTTGGCGGTCCCGGACTCACCGAAGGCCAACATCAACACCACTTCTGTAGGGCGATTCCCTCGACCCTCTCGTCCTAACGCCTTGAGGAGCGCGACCACAAACATCGCCAGCCCCGGGTCTTCTCGTGTAAAGTCACAATCGATCAGCCGCTGATAGATCTCGTCTAGAGTCGCTCCTAGACTCGGCCTCGAGTCATCACTTGAGTCGAGTGACTCCACACCATCACGTTCCACTCTGTCTGTGATGTTTCTCGACTCCCCGCACAAAATTCTGTCCCTAGGTGGTCTCATCAACCTCTCCCCGGACAAATCGTCCTGTACGGGCCTGAAGATGTCCGACTCCCCGGACATTGTTTCGTCCCCGGAAGAACAATCTGAGCCCGGCTCGTATTCTGCTTTTGCATCTGTGAAACGTACTTTTCTCGTGAAGCTGGATTTCGACTTCACCTTGACTTCCTCAGTGATTTGGACCGGGATCAGTATCAGTTTCCCACGTTCTGGGAACGAAGTCCTCAACAGGACATCCTTTGGCATTGAGGTCACCAGCTGGTTCACTATCGACCGGCAATCCCGTTCAACATCGCGACCGCGAATGATCACCGGCCTCTTCTCCGTCTTCTTAGTTACGGTCAATCGCTGCATGGTCTCCATCCACTCACGATCATGTCTGTCGACTTCTCTATCCAGCAAGTCACGAAGTTACCCCATGACGTCCGGCGCCACATTCACTGTCCTATTTAGCAGAGCTATGCTGTTTATACCCAGCCTGGTAAGCTCCTGCTGCACCAGATTGGATCGGACTAGCAGATCCAGCGGAATGGGTTCACCCCTGGCTAAAACTTTTATCTCAGCAGCCGTTTCCACTGGAAGTTCAGGGTGTCCTGGTATAGGGTGCCCTGACTTATCCAGCCACTTAGTGAGTGGTAGTTTGTCGTAGGTTTCCTTGTCTAGGAATGAAAACCCGTCTTTGATCTCCGCTTGGTTAGCCTGCTTCTCTTCGAGGCGCTCATAGAATTCTGTCTTCTTACTGAGGCTGTCAGCATTCTGATGCTTGTCACGGTTACGGTGCTCTATGATCATGTGGTATCCATCCAGGCGCACGGTCCAACGACCAATATAACTTTGGTCCATCGAATAGGTTTTTAGCCAGGCAAGGGCACGATTATCTACACGCAACTTGAAAGGAGCACTCCCCAAGTTAGCCCTGTACTTTTCCACAAAAGTGATCACTGCGAACATTTCCACTTTTGGTGCGCCATACTTCATCTCAGTATCGCTCAAGACCTTACTTCCGTAGGCTATTGGACGGAGAACCGTTCTCCCGTTCCACTCTTGCTCTTGGTGAAGTATGCCTGATATCGGAACCACCGATGCATCCGTGTCCAGCACGAACATCCCCTTCTCTGTTGGCATGCCGAGGACCGGTGCTTCGCATAGTTCACGTTTGATGTTCTCAAATGAATCTTGTGCCTCATCAGTCCAAGTGAACTTTTTGCCCTTGTTTCTCATCAACCGCTGCATGGGGTATATTTTGTCAGCATACCCCTTGATGAATTCTCGATAATAATTAGCAAATCCCAAAAAACTCATTTGTTGTGTATCTGTTTTAGGTGCCTTCCAGGTCAACACCGCTTCGACCGCTTCAGGATCTGGTCTCACTCCATGCTTATCCACCAGGCGGCCCAGATACTTTATGGAGTCTCTGAGGATTTCACACTTAGAGGGTTTACATTTCAGGCCCGCCTGTTTCATGCAAGTAAACACCTCATCCAACCTCTCTAAGTGGTCCTCTAAGGTTGGTGTTGCAATCACGACATCATCGACATAACACATGATGAGATTCCCGTGTTTCTTAGTAACGCTCGTGAGTGTTTTGGCCATCAGTCGCTGGAATGTGGCCGTCGCGTTGCACAATCCGAACGGCATCCTCTTCCACTGGAACAATCCCAGCTCGCACGCGAAGCCTGTTTTTTCACGATCTTGCTTTCGGAGTGGCACTTGCCAGAACGCAGAGCCCAAATCCAACGTCGTGAAGAACTTCGCGTCTCCCAGCTTGGATAGGCTCTCATCGATGCGGGGAATCGGGTATGCGTCCTTTATAGTCACTGCGTTCAGATAACGGAAATCACAACAAAACCTGAGTTGCCCCCCTTTCTTTTTCGCCATGACCATGCCACAAGCCCACGGGGACTTCGACGGCTCGATCATGTCATACCCCATTAACATCTCGATTTCCTTCCTGCATGCTTCTGACTTGTGAGGGGTCATTCTTCTCGCCCCTTCCCTATGAGGTACCGAGCCCTCTTCTATCTCAATTTCGTGTTCTACAAAGTTACAGCAACCTATGTCGGCCTTATGTTTCGAAAAAATGTCTGCATTCCGACTTAGCACCGCCCTGAGCAAATCTAGTTCCTTGTCTGATATTTTACCCTTCAAATGTTCTATCTCAGGTAGGACCGGTTTATTCGTTGCTAACTCTGTTTCTGTCGGCCTCTCGGGAAATTTGGAACAACTAGACAGCCCATCATCTGTTTCCGACTTCATTGAAAACAATTTCCTAGAAGATTTCAATTCATTTACTCTCTTCAATATACATTCTTGGTTTGCATGCAAGGGACATTTAGTTACATTAAACTTCTTCAAGTTCTCCACACTCTGAAAGTCTGTGTTCAGAGGCAAAGCATAGCCAAGTTTCTTTCCCCTCTGTATTGTCACTGTTGTTGCTTCTGTGTTCAACAACACACTCACACACAGTCCGCTCTGAGTGAGTGAGAAGCTTCTTCCTAAAACAGCCGAGCTTTTACTGTTTGGATTTGGTACCAGACACACCTGTCTGTCATTGCTGAGTTCATTCAAGTTCCTCATCCTAAACGTCGCTATTACGGCTTGGTTTGGTTTCAATCTAACCTTTCGATCCAAAAAAATCGGCTCCTTGGCCTGGTTAATTAAGATCTTTTTAAGGGGTTTCTTTTCATACTTTCTCTCAGGATCCTTGATCCTAATCAACCCGTCATTGAGATCGATCGTGACATCAAAGTTGCGTACGAAGTCCCTGCCTAAGATGAACTGATCGGATTCGTCCAAGTTCTCCACTACTAGGAAGCTCATCCAAAGATGTCTTCCTCCAAGTTGCAGTGAAATGATCGGGGTTCGTCCAGTCACATAGATCGCTCCCTGATTGGCAGCTGCCAGTCTTATGTTTGTCGGTATCAGATCCGACCTGTCAAAGCCCATGTCAGTCCAGGTTTTGACTGGCATGACACTTACCACTGCACCCGTGTCTAACAGTCCTTTCACTGAAAGTTGTCTGCCCTGCACATCTAGCACATGTGCTGCCAGATCGGCTTCGCAACCTATGTGCACCGCATCTTGTTCGAGCATGGCGTTGTGTCCGATTCGTCTAACCTTCAGCTCCTCTTGACCAATGTATATCCGGCCAATCTGATCGTTCGCATCAGTTACGTGAGCTTTTGTGTAGATATTGATGCCATCCACATTCATTAGAATCGGGCATGGGCCATAGACTTCGATGTAATGTCCATCCACTTTCATCAGCCTCGGACCTCCTGTCGTGAGCAGCGCTCGCACTGCCCTGGAGTCCAGTTTGGGATCTTTCTTCCTCAGGTAGTCTGCATAAATGTCCAGGTGGACTAGTGTTATCCGTATGGTTCACTCAAGTTCTTGACCACCTGGTGTCCTGCGACTGAGATAATGGACATTATCTTCGTCCCTTCCTTCGTCATGCCGAAAGTTCTACCAGATATGACGTTCAGTTTTAGTCCCTGCTTCCTGGGTTCCTCTTTGTTTTCTTTTTCCGTCGTCTTACCCAGAATATTAAAATTTTCGCGAAGATCTGTGCTCTCCAGTTCCGACCTTACCCATTGCTCCACTTCTTTGGTGGCTAGCTCCTGTTTGACATTTTGCAACCCTGTCCTTGCCGCCAGACCGTAATCCACCTTGAGTGGGCTAGCCGACTCTGCCTCCAGGTTCGAGGCTACCACCTCGTCAGGCAGTGTCTTTACCTTCTTAGTCGTAAAGGTGTCGTTTCCTTTCTCCGAGACTCGGCCTCGTTCATCAGACGTGCTCGACTGGCCTTGACACCCGAAAGTGCCTCTTCATGGCGGGGATGTTTCGCGTCCGCCACTGCATACCAAAACTGAGTGCAATCCGACTTGAAGTGTCCTTCCAAATTACAGAAGAAGCACCTAGGTCCATATTTCATGATGAGCCCTCTGACGTACTCTTCGTGATCCTCGTCGGTCGCGTCGACATCGTCGAGAAAGTAGCCTATTGCCTTCATGTTTTGTTTGTATGCAGAACACGCGGAAACGTGATGGTCCATCGAACCACAATTCGCACACGACCTCCTCTTATCCATGTCATCGCGAGGTTTGTACCAACTGGAGTTCGCACCAGTATTTGTCCCGCTGTAGTTACCATAATTGCTGTAACGGTTTTGCGCCCTCGGTTTTATGAGTAAATACTCGCGTGACTTCATACGCAAATCATCGGGCGTAGGTACCTGGTCAAGTGACAGGGTGAAGTGTGTAGCCAACATCGTCCTCAACTCTTCACTTTTTACTCGGTCCATGAACTCTGAAGCAATCGCCAAGTTTCGCTCGGATATTTTCTCATCGGGATTGCTTCTCCTCCTAAGCAATTCAAGGTCGTCCAAAAATTTGTCTATGGATTCGTCATCTCTTTGACGCCTCTTTTCGAACTTCACCATAGCCTGGTGCCCTTGTACTCTAGAGCCGAAACGATTCAGCAGGATGTCGAATATCTTGCGAGCGCTATCTCTCTCATTGGTTCTTTTCGCCATTACACAATTTAGTGCAGTACCCTCCAGGTTGCTTGTTAGCGCGCTGCACTCTTGTTTCTTGGAGAGACTCTCTTCTTCAAAGTGCAACTTCATCACTTCTATCCAAGTGTCAATGCAGCCGTCTGACTCGTCTTTGTACGACTTCGGCTTTTTCAGTGTCCTTCTTGACCTCTCTCCTCTCTCGGTTGACTTCGAGAGCTTAGTTATGAATGTCTCGAGAGATCTATTCAGAGGCTCAAACATCGAGGCATACATCGTCGTGTCCTGTGAGACTGTAGTCAGATCTGGCACTGAACTGACTTGTGGCACAGTTCGCAACCTTGTCTCCGGAGTAGCATCTGCCTCCGGCGGGACCGGATTCGTCCAGCCAGGCCTCGACGGGGCTGCCCTTGGCCGCTCCCTATTCCTAGGTTCGTAGTTCGTTCTCGAACTTTGCTGGGCCCTGGCATAGCTGTCCGTACCATCTCCATCATTCGCATGGCGTGAGTGCTCTCTTGGGTTGGAACACTCCTCCCAATTGCTCCCATTCAAGATCGCGTCAAGCTTCCGCATCATTAAGTCAGATTTCGCATCTAACCTTTTTTCCAGGCTAGTCATCGTATGGGCGTAGGTATTATCATGATCGTTCAACAATCGCTCGATCTCTCTTGTCATCCTACCCTCTCTTTCCTCTGACTCCTTGTTTGCCTGTGCCAGGCTCTCCGCCAGGCATTGATCGGTGTTGCGAATCAATTGAGCCTGATCAACCCTCGCCTGCGACTTCACGTGCGTTAGTTCGTGTCTCAAATTCTCTCGACCTTGGTGAGCTCTCTCGTCAACTTGATCTATTTTCTTGGTCATGTCCCTTCTCAGTTCATCCAGACCATTCATTACGCCAGCGAACATGTCACTTATATCGCCATTTGCCCCCAATGGCGGGGTTAGCCCCAGAGAGGATGAGGTCAACTGCGGCTGCAGTCTGGTACTTGATGACGCACCGCCTTTTTGCTTGCTCATCGACGTCATCAGTCTGTCGAACGTTGATGACGCTCCCGTCGTTATCCCATCTGACATGGGCCTGGTCGGCGAGGCGGACGACACCTTCCTGCTCATGTCATTCCTTGGGCAACGGTGTGAAGTTTACATCCGGATGGGTTATCTCCGGGTTGTCATAAATGGAAGATAAACCTTCAGTTCGTAGTGACGCCACGCGCTCATCGTACAAAGACCTCCAGTTCTTCTTGGCCTTCGAACCCGGTTGTTCCTCACTCGGGCTTATACTCGACATCATCGCGTTGTTGCTCTGCTTGGCCAGAGATGAGTAGGTATTAGCTGGATGTGAAAATTCTCTCCCCCACCTATGACTCTTGGTCTCCGATTTGGACATTCCCCTGAACAACACTTCCTCTCGCGGCTCGACCTCGGAACGCTCCGAGGTCTCCTCCGTCCTCTCAACTTCCTCCCGCTCGAGGTCCTCGCTCGGCTCAAAGTCGGGTCGAATAAGCGTCCGTTCCCCTTCGTCAAAGGGGTCCACAAGCATTTCGCTCGCGGGCCCGGCATCGGCGCTCCGCCCTTGATCGCCATCGAGGTTTTTCTCGCTCCTTAGTTTCATTTCGCTCACTGAAAGATCAGATTGTCCTTTAGTCGATTCGGTTTCAGCAAACACGTCGGAAGCGCTGCTAAACGAGGACTGGCTACGCCTAGTTCTAAATTTTCGCGTGCTTCCCTTGCTCAGCCTAGTCGATCCTAACGAGTCCCTGCGCTGCATACTTTGTGACAAATAACAATATTCTTATAATTTAATGGCGACGCTTAAGTCACCGCAAACAAGTTCAAGTTAAATTACTTAACGCTGCCTCTTCGATCTCGTAAGTATCACAAATGTCTCCTAGATTTCTCAATGACAGTCTTAGTGACTCAGCTAAAGTTAAACACACAGGGCCTGCTCAGTATTGATATAATGCTAACTCAACCCTGTTGTATAGTATAACGGTATCACAAAATTTTCATAAGATATAATCAATACACAAAACACAATTGATAATCAGATAAGAATATCCTACAGGTGACAGCGACCTTTCGTCAGTATCAAATTACCACCACACTCTTATCAAGTCACTGCTTTGTTAAAATCAAATAATCTTTGGTGAAAAGCAGTGATGATTCAGAAACAGATCAATAAAACTTAGTCTTAAAGAAAAAGACCTCTCTCAATCGGAACGATCCGAAAGAACGAAGCCCAGGACACAGTCTTCTCAAGTGGGTGTGTATTTGCCTAATACACCCTTCGAGGTCTTCTTTTAGGTGTCCTGCGATTGCCCGAGCTGTCCTACTAAGTAGCTCAAGGCAACCTCTGACCGAAAATTTCTAAAGTCTATGAAAAAGCTCCCCCACACACTGAACGCTCAAAGTGCACGAGAGCAGGGAACAACTTTTCTTCTCAAGTGAGTGTGTATTTGCGTAATACACTCACCGAGGTCTTCTTTTATTTGTTTCCGGATTGCCCGAACTTTCCTAGCTCAAGGCAACCACACAACCAAAATCACAATAAAAAAAATTTGTTTCGGGTACTTCTGATACACCCAATCTAGAATCCAAAGTTGATCACGAATTTCCGGATCAAAATGGGCTCCTATGATCCTAATAAGCACGCCTAATATCCTAATATGATCTCAATTAAATGGATATTTTCCGTTTCCCAAATCGCCACAGAAGGTTTCCTCAAGTTTCTAACAAGGAGGGTTGTTAAGAGGTTTAAGTCACTCCGGAGGGTTACTTCGGAGGGTTGTTAAGACACTTAGCCTACTCCGGAGGGTCACTTTGGAGGGTACCTTAGTCACCCAAGAGACTTCGTAGGGTCCCCCTTAACTCACTAAGGAGGGTCAATAAGAGGCTTAATATGCTCCGGAGGGTTACCTCGGAGGGTTCTTCCAAAATTTTCAAGTTTTTGAAAAGGGCCTTCAACTAGCTTAAGAAAGCGTCAAAACAAGCTGAGTCCTCTATTGGGGGTTGTTCTTAACTTCTTCGGAGGGTCTCGTGGGAAATCTCCACTAAGAAGGGTTGCTAAAGGGCTTAAATCACTCCGAAGGGTTACTCCTGAGGGTTCCGCAAAAATCAGGAAAAAGGGTTAATTTGCCGCAATAAAGACTCTGAATGCGGTGCAACTTGCTTAAGACCAGGTTGGTTGACACGGTCAACCTTCCCAGCAGGATAAAAAGGTGTTTTGATAAAATTTTCTGCCGCTCGGAGGGTTACCTATAATTTGGACCCTCCGAACCAACAAATTCTAAAAAAAAATTTCTTTTCCGAGATTATCAACCCAAAAACGGTTGCGGTCCGAAAAAGTGATCGCAAACGTCGACTTATGGTATCAAAAGTATCCCAATCGGTTGGCTAGTCTTTGAGAAATCGCCAAAAACGTGTTTGTCTAAATGGGCTTTTTTCACCACGTATATAGGTTCTGACAAACTTTTTCCGCAATTCCTATTGAAAGTGCCTAAAAATAATTGGAACGAGCGTAATAGCCCTGTACGGCACTGGAATCATGCAAAAAACCGGACCAAAATTGGTTTGAAGACAAAAATTTGGCCAATAACTATCAGATTTGGACCCTCCAATTCCTTCCTTTTCCAATCCTTAAGTCGTTGGCTCTATCCACGGAGCTAATCCGAGGGTTACTCAAGAATTTTTTTGGCAGCCGAGCACGCTATTCCAGCACGCTCCTAACACAAAAAATTTTACTGCTCTAACTCTAAAAACTCAAAAACTCGATCTCCAAAACAAATTGCCAAAATTCAGAAAATTATCGAAATTTTGATCGAAAAATTTTGGTTTTTTCCAACTTTTACTGAGTCTTTTCTCACGCAGTTTCTTTAGTTAGGGGGATCGAACTACGTATCTACTTACTATATAAAAACTTTTTGCTGTTCGGAAAGTCTCGGATATCCAAAAATTTAGGGGTCTATAGTTTGTCGAAAATCAATAATTTTCGACGAAATTGGGGTGTTTCTTGGGTCTAATTACGAGATAAGTAATATATAATAAGGATAATAACCTATTAGTAGTCGTTAATGAATAGTACTATACCCTCCTTTGCACCAAAATACCCGAATTAAGACCCTTAACTCGGAAATTTGTAATCGATGGAGGGTACAATCGGACCACGCCAATCTTGCCCCTCACCACTTAAGTTTTGATGAAATAGTACCCGAACGATACTAAAATTGTTTCAACGATACCGAACAGTCGTTTTGGATGTTGTCCCTGATGTCCTTGTTGAGTGTGGAACACGTCGGTCAGCTTGCCACTCTACCCTCCGGCCACCGGCAAAATCAGCATTAACGTGCTTAAATACTCAAATTACACTCAAGGGAGGGTATCCAACCCTTCACCAAAACACACAATCTTTCTATCAGAAATGATATAAATCAATCTGAAACAACAACAAATAGGAGGCTCCGATCACATCTCGTCCGGAAATAACATATAAACTGTCACTTAATGTTTTTTTACTGTTTTTGGTCTTTTTGGATTTTTAACTGTTTTTTGTACTTTTTTGTTTTCAAATAAATTTATTTTTGGCTTTTTCTTGGTTATACACTATTTTTGTTTGGTTTTACGCTTGCTCTTTTAATTGTTTTTGGTCCTGGGACCTCGGGACAAGCGGGCTCTAGATTTCCCACCTAACCCTCCGGCCCCCGGAATTTTCGGTGTTAACTAAGTTAAAAAGCTAAATAGTACTAGACTGAGGGTACGCACCTTCCCCCTAGTGCAATAACGGTCATTAAGGCCTCTAACTCGGGCATACGCCCGGAGCGGAGGGTTCGTCGGTGAAACGCTTGCTGATCATGATGGTCTCATGCCTTTAACAGGCCCACCAAGGAGCGCCATAAAAAGTCTATGTAACATTCGCCCAAATACTACACAGCGACGGAGCGTAGAAAAGTACCTATTAACGACTGGCAGGCATCAGTTACCTTAATCCTACTCGTTTTTCACCGTCTCGACCTTGCCAGTTGATTTTCTGGTCTGTCTAGGGCTAAGTAAAAAGTTACTATTTTTAGGCCATCATTCAAACGACTTTTGATCAGCTTTCGTTTACATGCGAATACAACCACATAGCTGAGTCTCGGATCCTCAGACTACGTGATTGCTATTAAAAACACGGCTTGAATACCCTATTTTAATATGTTTTTGTGTGACAGTTCTATACTAAATCCATTGGAGTTGGATTGACCCTTTCCTCTTTCTAGCTACTCATATTCTAAAACATCAAATAATACCGGTGTTAATTCAAAGTTTTACGACATCCAAGTAGCTACAAAGTCAGTTTTGTATAGACCCTTCACATATAACAGTCTCTGGGGGGGCAAGCCTCCGCTCCCGTGTTCTTCTCGAGATAACGCTGTTATCTCTCCCAATTTGTGGCACGGGAGGGTTCCGTGGAATATTCCTTCCCCACTGAAGCTTCCTTCTCCACTAATATCCACTGCTAAGGTTCTTATCGTGTGTTATTGCCACGATAAGAGGCTTCGTTTCTCTCGTTCTTTCGTGTGACTGTTTTTTGCTATCTCTGTCGTTGTTGTGTTTTTTCGTCCTTTCCCGTCAAAATGGCCGTCTTTTTGTATTTCTGAGAAATATTCACTCTTCGATCGAAATTTTAAAAATAAAAATTCTAGAATATTCCCATCCTCTCTCGCAATACTTTTCCGTTACTAAGGCCTCTATTCGTTTTTTTCTGTCCCGCCGGAAGGTCGCGCTGTGCCAATCCGGCAGAATGGCACAAGTTTTCCAAAATAAATTGAGGCAAACCCTTGAATTTATTACTAACACCGACTCTAAATGCATCGTTTTTTATTTCATATTACCGTCTGGGAAGATAAATTGAGAAAAAAAAATTCTTGTTCCGATTATTTTGTCAATTAACAAAATAAAACAAGGATAGCCGGTTACTGTGCAAGTACCACATAATGTTCCGACCACAGTCTTACAAAATACAAGAATGTTTTCTACAGTTGAAGTCGTTAGTTTCTGCATCTTGTGATATGGAAGTATGAACGAAAAATTAGATCTTCAGCATCTTTGAGAGTCATAGTAAAAAAGGTCAATTGACAAAAAAAAATTTAAAAAAATTTCAAAACTTTTTCAAAGCTTTGCGGAAATTTCAAAATTTTTCAAGTTTTTGATTCCCAAAATAGCGCTTAAAACTCCAAAAACTACCTTTACTTGAATTAATTTGAAATACGATATTGCAACTTACCAACTACTTTACTAAGTAGCTCGAAATTAGACCAAAAATTAAAAATTTCAAACTGAAGAAAACTTTCTCGACACTGTGAAAACTTTTTCGAAATTTTTAAAAGTCGTTCGAATCACGACTGAAGGGGTTTTTATATGATATATTACTCAGCCCTGTCCGATGATTTTTGGTGGTAGCTGATATTGCGTCGAAAAAAACTGAGACACACCCGAATTCAAAGATCCTCCCCATTTTCAATGGTCGGAACAACAATAATCAAAAATTTCGCTGGCTGTAAAGTAGAGTAAGAACATTCATAGCCTTGCGCTGACATACGAGCAGTCTTAGTTAGATTTAGGGCTGGTTTTGTAGCTTTTGAAACAATGTCTCCTCTGGAAACCATTTCTGGATTTTTCAGTTGGTTAAATTAGATCCCATGAAGTTTCGTACCCAAACAATTTTTTCCATAGTTAACTCGAAGAAACTAATGAAAACCTTAAAGCCACTTAAAGCGCTTCTGTTAATCGCTAGTTTTTTGGTTCCTTGACAACTGCTCAATGGTATTGGATGAGATATTTAGAAATTGTGTGTGAAATGTCATCAACCGGTTTCCATTAGTCACAGGTAGTTTCAACCGTTGTTGAAAATACTGATTTAATATGTTAGTTCAATTCGATATTCCAGCTGCAAAACTCAAAAAAGCAACGACAATGGCTAAATTTTGGAAACCAACTGGACAAAACGTGGCTCTTGGCAGGTACCAATTGGTAGCACCGAAGGCAACAGACAATTAACTCAAAACTTCAAACTAGACTTAAAATAAAGTAAAGATACATCGCACTCCCCTTTACTCAGTTATTTTGAAATTAACAGCAATAAGTCTACATGCTACAATTATACTTGCTTTCTTTTCCTCCTCCCTTGTCTTTTTCCTTTTGGGTAATTTGCTAATTATATTTTCACCAATCAGGCCTAGTTTGACTCTCCGGCTTGTTCGTCCTCTGCCCGATATCCTTGGACTCCCCTGCTCGATTTTCCGGTAGGCACTCTGACGCGAAGTTCGAATTGTCGTCTCAAGTTTTCTGCTTTGCCTTTGTCTTTTTATAGCTTCTCATGGCTGGCATTAAAATTTTTGGATTCCTCTTCTTTTTTTAATTTTTTTTGTAACTCTACTAATTTTGTCGGGTTTTTAGCCTCTTGCGGTAGAACAGCAACTTTTTTTGACTGGTTAAATTCTGTGATTTTTGTTCACGCTCAGTGCTCTGGCGTTCCCTGTGACCAGAGTGTCCATAACCCGCACTCTGTAGCTCTATGGTCACTTAGATTCGAGCATACATTTTTAAGGCCCTCGGCAATACAGAATAGTTTGGTTTCTTTGACGTGAACGTGGACCCTTGGTCCAAACAAACCTTTTGAGGGAGCACTTCATTTGTTTCAACCTTGGTAAAAAATTTTATAACCTTATGGGGTTTCATTTTATTGCATAGTATAGCCAAGGGTCAGTGCGGGAAACAATTTAACTTAATTAATCATTCTTTATCTGATTAGTTTATTTATTTATTTAGACTCCAGAAATTGAGCTGGAGACACTCATTAGGCTCCCTAGATTCGTATGATATTCCAACGTCATCTTTGGTTGAAATAGTTCTCAGTTTTTACCTGCCGCAGTGTTTTCTTTTCATCCCTCTGCTGTAAGGGTGAGTTTCCGGAAACCAAGCCAGCCACATCGGATATACTCGCTTTCCCGAGGTGGAAGCTGTAAACTCGGTTGTTTTTTGCAGCTATGAGAGAGTTTTGAATGCCCGGGTTGACCTCCATACACCGAAAATGCTTATCATACAATTCCATACATCAAGTGTGTGGGAAAATGCTTGTCATACAATTTTCATATATGGGAAAATGCTTATCATAGAGTTTTCATACAATTTTCTGTACGTATGGAATTGTATGAAATTGTATGACGAGAAGTTTCTCATATATGGAAATTATATGATAAGAAGTTTTGGTCAACCCGGGTGGCCAGTCGATCGCTCATCATCCAGAAAGATTTCATTTAAAATTATCTAGAATTCATGTAAGAGTTGACCGAGTTAAGCTCCCGTAGCCCTCAATTTTTCAACAAAGTCCAATTCTCCGGCTACTAAAATATCCGATAGGATCCTTAAATGCGGGTCTGCTTTGTAATTAGCCTAAACTTCTCTTTTGCAGCTTGTTGGGATTGATAAAATTGTGTTTGTGTTCACATTCACTGTTCCGGTTGTAATGCATTACAACCCGAACAGCGAATGTGAACACAAACACAATTTTATCAATCCCAACAAGCTGCAAAAGAGAAGTTTAGGCTAATTACAAAGCAGACCCGCATTTAAGGATCCTATTGGATATTTTAGTAGCCAGAGAATTGGACTGTATCTCGATTATAAGTGATAACAATCTCTTGAAAATTATCACGATTATAATCAATTATAAATCCCTTAAAGACCTAATTTTGGTAATTATAATCGATTATAATTTTTAAAAAATCATCATAATAATCCGTTATAATCGATTATTTACGCCTAAACTTGGATACGGGTGGCTTCCAGGTTCACCTTCACAATTATTGCATCAGAGTTAGTGCTGCTATTCAAGAAATCTCAATAAAAAGATAACAATTTTTTCAATGTTTTAAGTAATTAATCGTTTTTGAAGGAATTGTATACGACTTACTCAGTTTGTACTCAGTAATAGTTCCAACTATTGTTGTGCCTTTCTGGTTGTTGGTCTCGGGTATGCAACTTCGCAACTTATGATTGGTTGATGTTTCAGCGCATGAAACTCCGCCATTATCTGGCGGCATTTATTTGTTGTTTTTGCATGCTCCAATCGAATTGGCTGAAGCACCCATGTTTCTTTTTATAGCCACAACTCTTTTCACGCAGATTTGGCGTCCTTTTTCATGAAACTTTAAAACTTTTATCTACTTTATCCTGTAAAGGCATAGGCAAACGCTGACCTTTGTTTTGTATTGGCGATAGCTGCTTGAACAATGCCTTGCCTGAGCACTTTAGTTACTATACCGTCTAATCCTGATAAGTACCCGGGTTGACCTCCATACACCGAAAATAGTTATCATACAATTCCATACATCAAGTGTGTGGAAAAATGCTTGTCATACAATTTTCATACAATTTCTAAAAATGGTTGAAAACTGGTATAAACTTATTTCTGTGGCTGTTTGATTCTTATAAAACAGTCTGGTGATAAAAAACTGAGGTTCTCGTTTTTTGAAAAAATGCTTATCATACAATTCATAAATTTTTTTGTTTTTTTTTTCAACCGCAAATCGAATTTCGTACGCAAACAAACATTTTTCGAAAAAAATTTTTTGCATGCAAAATTTTTTATTTTGTGTGCATAACGTAGTCCTGGATAAGATAAAATTGGCTTTTATTTTCTTTTCACTGAAAATTTTTTTTCAAAGTTGCCGCAAATTCCTATTTCTTTTTTATGGGGTGTTAATGTATGCCTTGATCAGTGTCTGATAACTTGAAAATTCAAAAATTTAAAAGAATCATCATTAAAAAATTTTGCCAAAAAAAAGTTCGTTACTTTTGTTATATCAATTGTGAAAAACAGCCAAATTGAGGTCGTTAGCTATGCATTGTAAATGCATGACCGTCCAACCTTTGGTGTTTTGAGTAACCAAGGTTTATGTCAC